>NC_069500.1:621949845-622122345 GCF_027579735.1 Bombina bombina | reverse complement strand
CATGTGCATTGCTATTTCTTCAACATAGGATATCTAAAGAACAAAGGCATATCCTAGCCACTGCCTCACCAGCCTCTGACGTCACTGACACATATATATACACACATACATACACACACATACATATATATATATATATACACACACATACATATATACATACACACACACACCAATTTAAGATGGAATAAACATTCTATTAATACATGACATAACTCTTGAGGGCATTAGTTCACGTGTTTCATGTAGATAACATTGAGCTCATGCACGTGAATTTATCATGGAGACAGCGCTGATAGGCTAAACTGCAAGTCTGTCAAAAGAACTGAAATAAGGGGGCAGTCTGCTGAGGCTTAGATACAAGGTAATTAAAGAGGTAAAATGTGTATCTTGTTCTTGCCAGATCTATAGTTTGTACAGATATGTCAGCAAAATGGATACCATTGAAATGGCTCGCTGATTCTTTTACATACTTTTTGACATCTCTGATGTGCTCTCCTACTCTTTTCCTGATCTCTCTAGAGTCTAGAGGTTTTCCCTATGTATTGACATTTACACAGATTACAGGTCAACAACATGTAGACCACCCACTGGGTATTGCAGTTCGCATAGAAATTAATCTCAAATGTTTGGTTAGTTACACTTGATTCAAATGTGTTACCTCTTAGGATGGTGGCACAAGTATGGCAATTTCTTCTTCCACATCTATAATTGCCTTTGCTGGTTAGCCATTTAGCTTCATCACCTGGAATCTTGCCTTTCACTATGCCAGGGGACAGTGTTTATGCTAGAGTTTTTGGTTTCTTGGATACAAATTTACAATTCTTTACAAAGGCTACAAAACATTATCCCCCAATAGAAGGTGCATATGTTTTCTTAAGATCTTAACTATTGTTTTATACTGTAAAGTATATTCAGTGGTAAAAACTACAGAACAAAATCAATATCTTTGTGTCCCTTATGTTTCTGTTGATTGCTGCGTGTATTATAGAGTTTCACCTCTTTGCAACGCCGCATCCTGACACCCCAAACATCTCATACAAGCCATCCCAAAGGAGCAGTTTATTAGAATACGAAAAAATACACAATTAGATGAAGTTTATGAGAATCAGTCTATGAAATTACTTGATAGACTTGTTAATAGGGGATATGGAAGAAATAATAGAGAGGTGTCACAAAGAGGTGAAACTCTATAATACAGCAATCAACAGAAACAAAAGGGACACAAAGATAGTGATTTTGTTAATTCTGTAGTTTTTACCACTGATTCTAGAGTTTTAACTTTTTTGCGACACCTCTCTATTGGAACTTTTTTTTATTTTTAAATGCATAAAAAAAGCTATGTTTTTATAACTGAAATTGCGGGCCTGTATAATTTATTTTTGTGCAACTAAGTAGTAGCAAGAGAGAGTGCATAGCAATGCACATGACTTATAGTGGAGGAATTAACTACATATAAGAAGAGGCAGCTTTCAATAGTCAGAAGCGAACCTGCGTGTTTTAGCAGAGTGTGCAAACAGGCATTCTGCAGGAGGAAGAGTTCATGACCTAGTGATTCCAAGATGGCGGCGCCCATTAAAACACAATATAAAAAGTAGAAGAAAGGAAATCTCTCTTTAAAACTTTGCTTTTATTTACATAGCTTAAAATATACACAAGCCATCAGACCAATGAATTATATAGTTTTATTAGTGATATCAAGTGTGGATGTCTGCAAATCAGGGCCGGTGCTAGGATTTTTGGCTACACAGGTGAAGACACAATTTACCACATACTCTGCTATTACGGCTTCCTAAGAAAGTGTTCTAGTGATGTGTTAAGCAGCTATAGATATCTATTTACTCTATAATAATAGAGAAAAGAGATATTGGTTATCACAACAAATTATTGACCGGTTAATATGATTTATTATAATAGCTATAATGGTTAATTTCTGCATGATAAAGTACTAAAGTGGTGGCTTTGCACAACCTAGTAAATCAGTGGTAGCTCTGCATAGTGAATCAACCAATGGTGACAATATATCACCTATTTTTCAATATTATTCCTAGAATGATACTAGGAAAACATATCAAGCTGCAGGCAGAAATGTTCTCCAGCAGAGAACCTGTCCAGCTGCAGACGGCACTTGGCAAAATGTAACACTGCAGAAAAGCACTGTTGTTCAAGCCTGCCCCCAGCTTTTGGACAACCAATTGCATGACACAAGCAAGTTTCAGGTGATTTATTTTTGCCACCTATGATAAGAAGCAGAGACTGCTTCTTAAATTTCTGGATGCAGACTCACTCTTGCAAGCCTGAACTGCAAGTTCTTAAAGCTGTGAATGTATCTTGGTAAATTTTCGCACAATTCCTACAATAGATTGCAATTTGCAGTGAATTATTGGCATTTTTTGACCAGGAGACCAGTACAACTACCACTGTATAGTGATAATGAACATTTATACAGTAATAAACACAACACTCTGCACTATGTGATAATGCAAGTCATCTATACACTAATAAACATGCTGCACTGTATAATTAATGCAGACTACCAATACAATGATGTATGCAGCACTCTGTAATGATGTTGACGGTTCATACACATAAAAACAAAACAGGCTTCCCTGTATAATTATGATAAGTTTGATGGTGAGAACTCTATGCTGCATAACGATGCCAAAACATTTATACACTAAAAATGGACCCGCTGCACTTTACAGGGGCTGTGCAGTGAGTTATTTCAGCTGTTCTGGCTGACTTGCATTCTCAGCCTCCCTATGTTTCAAGGAAGTCCCCTCCCATTCTAGCTTTTATTCCACCACATATGGCCTCTCCTATGAAGCAAGGCAGCCAAAAAATAAATATACACATATGTCATACACTAAATTTGCACACACCCTTTTCAGCGGCGACGTAAGACAGTCGCCTTTTCTGCACAGCCATGTTTTGTGTGTGTGTACATGTATGTTTGTGTGAATATGTGTGTATGCATGTGTTTGAGTGTATATCTGCTTAAACATGTATATTAATATGGAGAGACAAATAGGTAAATGCATGTGTATGTATATATTTGTGTATTTGTATGTATATATGTGTTAAAGTTTTTTGTGTATATGGATGTGGATTTGTGTATGTTTGTATGTGTGTTCATTTGTGTTTGAGTGTATATGCACATACGGGTGTATACATATGCTTGAATGTATATCTGCTTTAATAATACCTGTTATCAGTGCCGCGAGTCGATTAAGTTTGAGGTTGTGCGCTATACAAGTATCCAATTATTAATGTGCATGTGGATATGGAGAGAGATAAATAGGTAAATAGATGAGGTTGTGTGTGCGCTCACACACTCTAGTGTGTATCTGTGTGAACGTTTTTGTGTATTTGGAGGGATTAATAGGTGAATAAATGTGGTTGTGTTTATAATAAATATCTGCACTAGAGAATATTCATCACTGCATTAAATTTCTGGACTTAAACTCCAGATGTGCTATGATCCAGACAATGCTTCTTATATCACAGAGCCCTGTTTACATTTAGTTCCTATTATTTCAACTATTATAACAACAATTTGGTTCTCTTATCTATAAAATCAAACATTAAACTGGGGGTTTCCAGTACCAGGTTACAATTTGGTCAATAGCGCCCAGCACCTTGCTAAAATAACAGAGAGAATGAGATCCAGCATCCTTAGTCTGTGATGTAATAAATCTGTTATTTACACATTCCAAGACAGCAGCTTCTACTTACCTTATTTAAGGAAATTGTTAGTTTGGCAAACCCCATCTCAGTATAATAATAGTAGAGAAAGTGAACGGCAGGAGTGAGCGATCAGTATAGTGGTGTGGGGGGCGCCCTGCACGCACTATTGCAATGCCAATTTTGTATTGCCCTAGAGCCAAGGCACTGCTGGCAGTGTCAACATAAAAACAAATTTAAAAAAAAACTACTGCAACACGGTCACTGGCTTAGTTTGTGTGCCCCCACTACTGGGACGCAATAAGGTGGTTGCCTTGTCAGCCTTATGGAAGCACCAGCCCTGCTGCTAATACTCCAGAAGGAGCAAAAATCACTTCACCTTTAAAAAGCTTCCCACATAGAAAAATCCTCCTGTGGGATGGAACTAGGCAAAGCTAGTAAGGGAAACCTATAGGGCACCCTAGGATGCTGCACCTTCAAAAGTGCCTCTGCTTTCCTGGCCGATAGCTGGAAACTGAGTCAGGTGGGAATAAAAATAAAGAACAGTAACACATTTGGCCCAGTATATGGCCTTTTTCAACTCTAATATGACCCTGAGGCACTTCCAGATAGCATTCAAAACTTACCTGCAACAAAGGTAAAATCCCCAACCAAGCATATCATCCACAGCTAGCTGTACTCCAACAATAAGCCTCACTGCTTCATACACAATATGCATGTAGAAGTTCCCAGACCTAGCTACACTAAGATGGACAGAACTAAATGTAAGAAAGGATGGAACATGGGTAGTAATTGTATGGTAAATTTGGGGAGTGGTCAGTTCTATCCATTTGCAAAAGGGGCAGGGAGAGCTAAGATATGAAGTCAATTGGAAACAACTTTCCAATGTACTTCTATCATCTTATGTTCTTTATTCTCTTGTTATACTTTGTTGAAGAAGCAGCAATGTACTACTGGGAGCTAGTTAATGCATTGGGTGAGCCAATAACATGAGGCATTTATTTGCAGCAACCAATCAGGTATTCCTTTAAACAAAGAATATCAAGAGAACAGAACAATTGAGATAATAGAAGTAAATTACAAAGTAATTTAAATGACATGTTCTGAATCACAAAGAAAACATTTGAGTTTTATATCCCTTTAATGTGATCTATGCTAGAAAGCTTTTAAGTTTAAAATGCCTCTAAATATTTATAATATGTTAGCACAAGCATTTGAAGTAGAATTGAGAAAAAAATATCAACTACATAAAAACAAAAAGACCATTAAATATAGAACTGCATAATCAGCAAATATAGAATACAAAGCCACTGTAAAAACATAAATTATGCTTACCTGATAATTTCATTTCCATCTGTGGGAGGAGAGTCCACTGCTTCAGAATTAAGAACCTGGCCACCAGGAGGAGGCAAAGACACCCCAACCAAAGGCTTAAATACCTCCCCCACTCCCCTAATTCCCCAGTCATTCTGCCAGGGGAGCAAGGAAAAGTAGGAGAAATATAAGGGTATAAATGGTGCCAGAAGAATAATATTAAATTGAGGTCCGCCCACCGGAGCAAACGGGTGAGAGCAGTGGACTCTCCTCCCACAGATGGAAATAAAATTATCAGGTAAGCATCATTTATGTTTCCATCTTAATGGGAGAAGAGTCCACTGCTTCATTCATTACTTGTGGGAACATATACCCAAGCTCTAGAGTAAACAATGAAAAAAACGGAAGGGTAAAAGGAGGCGGACCCTATACTGAGGGCACCACAGCCTGCAGAACTTTTCTCCCAAAAGCTGTTTCTGCCGAAGCAAAAACATGAAATTTGTAAAATTTTGCAAAAGCATGTAAAGAGGACCAAGTAGGACATAGGAAAGGAACCCCTATCTCTTGATTGATGTTGCGAATTGACACAACCTTAGGAAGAAAACCTACCTTGGTTCAGAGAAAAGGCTTATCAACATGGAAAGCCAGATAAGGAGGGACGCATTGCAAGGCAGTAATCACAGATATTCTGCGCGCAGAAGCAATAACCCGTAGAAAAGGAACCTTCCAAGACAATAATTTAATGTTTACTTCATGCATAGGCTCCAATGGAGCCCGTGCAAAACCTAAAGAACAAGATTTAAATTCCAAGGAGGAGCAATAGATCTAAACACATGTCTGATCCTAGTAGAGCCTTAACAAGTGACTGCACATCAGGAAGCTCAGCGAACCTCTTGTGCAGTAACAGACAGTGCCGAAATCTGTCCCCTCAGGGGACCTGCAGAAAAGCCCTTCTCCAGTTCATCCTGGAGAACAGAATAAGTAGGTCCTCCACACCTTATGATAGATGCGACGAGCAACCAGCTACAAGCTTGAATGAGAGTAAAAATAACACTACCAGAAAAACCTCTCTTGGCTAGGAATAAGCGTTAAATCTCCACGCAGTTAGCCTCAGAGATTTAGACATAGATGAACAAAGAGACCTTGGTCAGCAAATCCCTGTGACAAGGTAACTTCCACAGAGGAGATGACATCCCCACTAGTTTGTGAACCATATCCTTCGTGGCCAAGACGGAAGACTCAGCATCACTGACACCTGCCTGAAACGAGCCACTACACTAGGAAGTAGTGGTAACGGCCGTAAAAGATAAATTGGATTGAACCTCCAAGGCCTCGCTAATGCATCTGTTAGCTCAGCCTGAGGATTCCTGTACCTCGACCCATATCTGGGTAACTTTGTAATGAGACATCATAAGATCTTCCTCTTACAAATATCTGCAAACACTCAGGATGGAGACCAATCCCCATGATTAAAGTATTGTCTGCTGAGGAAATCTGCTTCCCAGTTGTCCACACTAGGAATGTGGATCTCTGACAGCAAATAAATGTGGGTCTCTGCCCACTCCAGAATCCGAGATACTTCCGTTCCACTGCTTCAGCATGCACAGTTGCAAAAGTCTGAGGTGAAACCTGGTAAAGGAAACTATGTCCATGCTGGACACCATGAGACCATTCACCTCCATACACTGAACCACAGATGGCCTTAAGGAGGTCTGGAGGGCAAGACATGTCGAGCAACGTCTCTGGTCTGTTAGAAATGTTCTCATGTTCATGGAGACTATTATAGTACCTGATAATTCTACCCTGGTACTTGAAACAAGAGAACTCTCTCTAGATTCATCTTGCATCCATGAGATCGAAGAAGACAGAGGAAAGATTCCTAATGGTCCACTCTCCGAAAAAACTTCTTGAAGAATGCTGCGTTAGCCAGGAGCTATGCTCACCACTATACCAGCTAGACCAAACAGAGGATCAATAAACTGGAAGTGCTGGTCCAGGAACACAAACCTTAGGAACTGGAAGTTGTCCTTGAGGATTGGTACGTGAAGGGAGCATCTTTTAGATCTATTGTGGTCATGAACTGCCCTTCTCGAATGAGGGGAAGAATGGACCTATTGTCTCCCTCTTGAACGAGGGGACATTTAAAAACTTTTTTTAAGCACTACAGGTCCAAATCAGCCGCAAAGTTCCCTCCTTCTTTGGAACCACGAAAAGGTTTGAATAGTATCCCAAACCTCTCACTGCGATAGGCACCGGGACAATAACTCCTAAGAGGACAGATCCCGTATGCACCCCAGAAAGGCTTCCCTCCTTTCTGGTCAGGAAGACCGGAGAGAGGGGAGGAACTGTCCTTGGGTGGCTGAGAGTTGAAACCTATTTTGTAGCCCTGAGCTATGACCTACAGGAAATGTGACCTTTAAATATAAGTTTATAAAGAGCAGCGCCAGGTATTATTCCCCAAAGCTCCCTCACAAGTAATTTTCCCTATAATTACCGTTAAATAATACACAATAACAAAAAATCAATAGTAGTTTGGGAGCGCTAAAAGCTAAATGAGAAAATTCTGGAAACTGATATATATTTTATCAAAAATATATTTATTAAAATAATATAAAACATGTATATAACATTTAGAATAGATTGTGGGACGTCTCCCTTTGTAGTTTAAGAACAAGTAAAATTTACTGCATCAAAAAAACACTTTTGTATATTTCTCTAAAAGATTCCACCTAGGTTTTTCTTTTTCACCTTGAATCAATTATCTTTTAATTTCCACCTTAATTCTGATGCTAAGTAGTCGTAAGAAATTTCTCAGATATTATATCGTTTCCTACTTTTGTATTGTTACTTTGTATCAGATGGAAACAATTTACATTTCATAGTCCAATAGATTGTTATTTCAGTTGTTATCTTTTTGTAGCAATGTCTTTTGGTGTATAGTGTATAAACAGAGTTGTCTGTACTTAGTAAAAAATGTTGATATTTTTTGATGGGGCTTACCGGTTCTTCTGACACGTCTGTGTCTGATGGTATCTCGGTCTCTCTTACCGGTTTTTTCTTTTGTGTCTCTCCTCCCTGTATACTGTAGGTATCTCCGATATCGAGAATAGAAACCTAGACCATGCTCCTGCGTGTATGGGTTTCCTTCTCTGCCGGTTTGTAGCGAGTTTGGCCTCTATATTCAGGATCTCGTTTTTTCCCCCCGGCTGCTTCTTGATACAGGTGTGCACGTCTCGGCGTGTAGAGGTAATCTTGGACTTGTAGTACAAACGGCCGTTTGTTTTTTGAACTTTCTTTTCCTCAACTTCCTTCGATAGGGGATAGGTAAAGTTGTTAGTCCAATTTTTTTTTTTTTTAATTTTTTTGAAGGCAGGTAATAGCAGGTAACGTCTACGCGTTTCGCCAGCAGGCTTTGTCAAGACGGATAATGACAAAGCCTGCTGGCGAAACGCGTAGACGTTACCTGCTATTACCTGCCTTCAAAAAATTGGACTAACAACTTTACCTATCCCCTATCGAAGGAAGTTGAGGAAAAGAAAGTTCAAAAAACAAACGGCCGTTTGTACTACAAGTCCAAGATTACCTCTACACGCCGAGACGTGCACACCTGTATCAAGAAGCAGCCGGGGGGAAAAAACGAGATCCTGAATATAGAGGCCAAACTCGCTACAAACCGGCAGAGAAGGAAACCCATACACGCAGGAGCATGGTCTAGGTTTCTATTCTCGATATCGGAGATACCTACAGTATACAGGGAGGAGAGACACAAAAGAAAAAACCGGTAAGAGAGACCGAGATACCATCAGACACAGACGTGTCAGAAGAACCGGTAAGCCCCATCAAAAAATATCAAAATTTTTTACTAAGTACAGACAACTCTGTTTATACACTATACACCAAAAGACATTGCTACAAAAAGATAACAACTGAAATAATCTATTGGACTATGAAATGTAAATTGTTTCCATCTGATACAAAGTAACAATACAAAAGTAGGAAACGATATAATATCTGAGAAATTTCTTACGACTACTTAGCATCAGAATTAAGGTGGAAATTAAAAGATAATTGATTCAAGGTGAAAAAGAAAAACCTAGGTGGAATCTTTTAGAGAAATATACAAAAGTGTTTTTTTGATGCAGTAAATTTTACTTGTTCTTAAACTACAAAGGGAGACGTCCCACAATCTATTCTAAATGTTATATACATGTTTTATATTATTTTAATAAATATATTTTTGATAAAATATATATCAGTTTCCAGAATTTTCTCATTTAGCTTTTAGCGCTCCCAAACTACTATTGATTTTTTGTTACTATGACCTACAGGACCCATGGATCCTGCACGTCCCTGAACCAAGTGACTGAAAAGAGCAACAGATTGCCCCCTACATGATCTAGGAGAGGACCGGGGACCACCTATTCATGCCGACTTAGACTCGGCGAGGTTCTTGCTCTGCTTGGATTTATTCCAGGACTGAGCCTGCTTCCAAAAGCTCTTGGTTTGCTCAAGCTTAGCAGAGGACTGCTGACACGGGCTTAATCAAAACGAAAAGAACAAAAATTGTCCCTTAGACTCGTTCATATTCTCTTGCGGTAAGAAGGGCCCCTTGCCCCCTGTGACCGTGGAAATAAGTGAGTCCAGGCCTGGACCTAACTAAATCATTCCCTTAAAGGGGAGGGAAAGAAGTCTAGACTTGGAAGTCATATCCGCAGACCATGACTTCAGCCAGAGCCCGACGGGCCTGAACAAAAAAAATTTGAAGTCTTAGCATTTAGGCGAATAATCTGCCTAATAGCATCACAGAAAAAAGAATTAGCAACCCTCAAAGCCGTAAATCTTTCCTGAGTAACATCGAGGAAACCCCCGATCAAATTCTATAACGAGTCACACCAGAAGGTAGTTTCTCCAGCAACCACGCCAACGGCCGCCTCCGGTTGAAACAACCTTCTTAACAGAGTTTCCATCCTTTATCCATGGGCTCTTAAAACGAAGAGCTATCCTCAAACGGGATAGTAATACGTTAGCAAGGGTGAAGATAGAGCCATCCCTTTTAGGGACGGAACCTCACAACTCCATTGAGAGTCCAAGACCAGGAACGATTTATTAAAAGGAGAAGAGAGGAACAATCCAGTCCCATTCAGTCTTAATAATGTTCGCCATCTAACAGGAGCAGGGAAGGATAAGGTACCACCCTGTCCTCAAACTCTATCCAATTTAGGAATCAAAGATTCCTCAGGCAATTTAGCCTCTGGAACCACTAAATTCACCAAAAAACTTCCTTTAGAAGAAAGCGCAAATTCCTAAAAACTTAAGTCTGGTTCCTCTGCACCCTGAGGTTTAGAGGCAGCAGACTCCGACCCAGAATGTCTCAGAAATAACTTTATCGTCTGATAACCCTATCAGTTAAATCCAATAAATATCTGATGTACTCTGGGAAGGAGTGCAAGATGTAACCTTTCGCTTGCGCTTAGCAGGGCGAGGCAAAGCATTATAGGCCGTAGACACTGTCGTCTGAGCTGCGCAGTAACGTCTGGTGAAAAAATGGCCCCCCTCCAGATGGAGGATCAGCAATGCAACGGGAAACTGCATGTGTAGAGAGTTAAGCATGTAGGGTATGCACCTCACTGGATGACAGAGGTGCAATAACCGGAGAATTATAGAAATAAAACAATATTTTATTCAAAAAACCTGTACCTTTATATCCCAATGCCTACAGCATTCCACACCTCCCATGACCCAGACAGTACAGAGAGTTAGAACTCCTCTCTGATAGACACCCGGTCAGGAAAGAGGGAAAGAATCATATGGTGCGCAATGCAGGAGCGTCCCTGCTATGAGAAAAAGCGCGCCAAGCTAGTAAGCTGCATGACTCTCAAAGTGAAACCTGTATATTCCATAACAGCCTATAAGCCCATTACATCTCGCACACAAAAGCTGCATAAAATCAAACATATAAGATTATTCCCCCCTGTTCATTAATCCCCCTCAGGAGATATTAACCCTTGATTCTATACAGATAAAAGGAGTTACACTGTCTTTCAAGTGTGTCTACACTGTGGAACAGGAACACAGTCTTTCAAGTGTGACAGGTTAGTAGCATCGCTCCTGACATTGACTTGAGAGTAGAAGGCAGGCCGCAAAGCTCATCAACGCTGATTGCTTAAGGAGCTGTTAATATGAGTCGGGATGGTTTTGCAGAAGAATTCCCCCTGCATCTCCGGACACTAACTTTCACCCATGCTCTCACTGAGAGGCTGACAGCACTACTTAAAACTCCAGTCCCATTGCTTAGAGTACTACCCTCCATAAGAGACTACTCCAAATCTTCCAACACTTCTCTGCCAACCTCATGTGACGAAAAGCAAAGAATGACTGGGGGATGAGGGGAGTGGGGGAGGTATTTAAGCCTTTGGCTGGGGTGTCTTTGCCTCCTCCTGGTGGCCAGGTTCTTAATTCCCACAAGTAATGAATGAAACAGTGGACTCTCCTCCCATTAAGATGGAAACGAACATAATCTGAATTTCAATTGAGTAGATTTTGTTATGACAAATTTCAAAGTTAGTTCCGTTTTTCTTCCCCCCACATCATGTGATAGAAATCAGCCAATCACAAAATTGATATACATATATACTGTGAATGCTTGAACATGCTCAGTATAAGCTGATCCCCAGAAAGTGTGCATATAAAAAGATTATGCACATTTAAACAATGGAAGTAAATTGGAAGGCTGCACATTTATCTGAATCAGGAAACTTTCATAAATCCAAATAGAGCGTGCTATTTTAAACAACTTTACAATTTACTTCCATCAACAAAAAGTGCAGTCTTAATATTTACACTTTTTGAGTCACCAACTCCTACTGCAAGAATTAACAGAATATACGTATATGCATTTGTGATTAGCTGATGGATACATGAGTGGAAAACAAATTTGTCAGAAACCCCCACATAAATTATGCTTACCTGATAATTTAATTTTCTTCTGATGGAAAGAGTCCACAGCTGCATGCATTACTTTTGGGAAATAAGAACCTGGCCACCAGGAGGAGGCAAAGAAAACCCAGCCAAAGGCTTAAATACTCCTCCCACTCCCCTCATCCCCCAGTCATTCTGCAGAGGAACAAGGAACAGTAGAAGAAATATCAGGGTGAAAGGTGCCAGAAGAACAATAAGGACGCCCCACATAAAATGACGGGTGGGGAGCCCCAGTGACACTGACACACAGCCAGTCCAGAGCCAAAATAGAGACTGCAAATGGACTCGACTAGGCCAACAGTCCACCAAGAGACACCGTCGCCCAACAGACAGTCCCCCACCACTCACCCCTCACGAATGAAGGGTAAACCACTCGAAAACCCCAAAGGGAACAAGGCCAAGGAGAACAGAGAAATCGAAAAGTCCCTCAATGCAAAAAAAAAGCACTTTCAAGAGTGGGCCCAGATCAGAGACCCAAATGAACCCAAAGAGGGAAGGAGGACATGCCCATACCAGGCGAAACCCGGGAAAATACCGGGCATGGAGACCGAAAAAACATCTCTCCAACATCCTGCAAGCATGGAACGCAACTAAAGAGGCAAAGTCCTCCCAGCGCGTGCCCATAGAATACCCAAGTATTCGACCATGAAAGAGCGTGTAATAGACCCAGGCGAAACCCCAAGTTTGAGAACACAGCACTGCTCATCATATCAACCTCAAAAGGGAGAAGGCTGAGTAGACCTCGCCTGAAAACAGACAAGGCCATAGACCCAAGTATCTATCAAAACAAGGCCCCACAGTCTGACATGGAACCAGCAAGGTTCCAGGTGGAACCAAGTCCACCTTCCACTTCCCGACCAGGAAAAGCCCCTAGTAAGGACTCCGTCCACAAGAAGCGAATATCTCTTAAGAAAAAGGCAAGAGGCCAGAAGAGCAACACTGTCCTCCAGGCCCGAAGCCACCAGCTAAACGGGAAAAAATACCCCGCAAATGTCCTAGAAAGGACCCCCCACACAAGTAGTTCACCCAACATAGGCACAGCCAACCCATTCACCTGCAGAGCAGAGAATCCACGTGTACCCTGGCAAACTAACAAGGGAATGCAACCCTAAGGGGTAACAGAAGACCGGAATCCAGCGCGAGCAGCTGGGTAGGAACCCACCATACTTGAGGTGCAAGCCACTCAGCGAACCCCAGATGACATTGGTTACTCTTTGGCAAGGAGTAATAAATACTCCGATAGACCGGGCCAACCCTCACCCAGTCAGGTAGATGGAGCAAGGACATAGCGCAAGTTCCCACCACCGTGGAACATCCCGACCAGCCCTGAGATCCAAACAACCTAAAACAGGGACAGGAACAAAGCTCCCGAAACCGGAAGACTCAGGAAGAAAAAACAGGTCCGGGTACCTAATAATTCAGGCAACTATACCCTGGAACTAAACACCCCGACTGGCCAAAAAGCCAGACAAAAGGGATGGAGCATATCCAGAAAATCCGGACAACGCAGAGAACTCGAAAGCTCCGACCAAATGAAGGAACCACTCCTAGATAAAGTCCAACTACCAAGGAGCAAAGCTAGAAGTCAAATAAGAGACTTCACAGGCCACAGGGGATACCTCGAAGTTCCCAAAATCCTATTAGCAGGGCTAGTCTCCCCATCACTTCCACACAGGCAGAGCACACGGGGGAGAGAAATGGTGCTAAACCTTCCCAGCTCCGGGAAAACCCAAGCTAAACAAGTCCCCACCGGGATCAACCAACGTCCCGAAACACAGGCCCCCAAAAGGAGATCTAACCCACCTGGGACAATGGAAAAAGACCCAAGGTCTCATAACTCAGCCAGACCCTACGCGGCCTAGAGTAAGAGCCATATCTATAAACAGCTAACACGCACCCCCCTTTAACGCACCCCCCTTTAAAGGTGCCAAAAGCTGCAATAGGTTTCAAAACACAAAACCTTCTGCAAGCTGGATAGCTTTCCAAGCTGTTGGATCAAGCCCCATAGGACCATCCAGGAGCCTAAAAAGTGAAGGAAAAACTACTCAAACCACGCCCGAACACAAGGTGAACCGTACAGTCCAAAAAAGTGTGGCCAACCAAAATGCTGCGTCACTTCCAAAGGTCTCAAAGTTCCAACCACGAGCCCATAAACATCACACATAAGCAGGATGAATCACATAACAAACATGATTATAAAGCCCCCTGTTCAATAACCCCCCTGAGGAGATATTAACCCTCGATTCCAAGATACTAACAGAGACTCACTGAGACCCTTATGTCATATAGTTAGCCCTGCGAAGGTGTGGTAGCCTCTTGGGAAAACATTCACATTACATTGACAAAGTAAAATTAAACAAATTTACTGGATTCTACGCCGTGGAACAGGAACACGGCCTTTCAAGTGTGACGAATAGTGGCATTGCCTCCGCCATGGTCTTGAGAGAAGAAAGCAGGCAGTGGAGCGAAGTTTGACAACACCGATTGCTTGAGGAGCTGTTAATATGAGTCGGAATGGTTTCGCAGAGAGACTCTCCCTGCATCTCAGGACTCTAACTTTCATCCAAGCCCTCACTGAGAGACTGACAGGACTACTTAAAACTCCTGTCCCATGCCGAAGAGTACTACCCTCAATAAGAGACAAAAACAAAAATGACACATCTTTGCCAACCTCCTGGGACGAAAGGCAAAGAATGACTGGGGGATGAAGGGAGTGGGAGGAGTATTTAAGCCTTTGGCTGGGTTGTCTTTGCCTCCTCCTGGTGGCCAGGTTCTTATTTCCCAAAAGTAATGAATGCAGCTGTGGACTCTCAATTTAAGAAGAAAATCTACTATTCATTTTAAGTTCAGACTAAGTGCTATCGCTTTGTCTTTTGATCATGCATTTGTTGATTACCTAGGATAAAATTAGGTCATACAAGACAATCCTTCCAATATATATATAATTATCTTATCACAATATGAGCCGCTGGATACCAATATCTGCAGAACTAATATTTTTTTTTTTCTATTTTGAACAGAAATACATTTCAAACAGAAATACATTTCAAACGCTCCTAAGAGAAGAAGATTTAATTGTACAATGTTCCATTCAGAATGCAGGCATTCTTCTTAACCTCAGCTGTTTCTATGCCAACAGAAAAAAATGCTTCAGAGAACATCATTCCTGAATTCATATAACCATATTGCTCTTCACTGTAAAATAAATAGAACAAGCTGAACAAAAGCAACGGAATGAAGTGGAGCACACATATGTGCAGACACCAGAAAGGGATATTTAATACACCATAAAGTAGAAAAAATATATGAGATAAAAGAAATTGGGCTGGAGGAAATCGCTACTAAAACTATTAATTACCACCCTATACAATATGTTCAGTGGTTCTTGGACAAGTAGAGGCAACATATTATTATAATAATACTACTACATTAGAAGTATGATAATTACTACAACAAAATTATAAAACTGAGTAACTCAGTGTTCATTATAAAGCATGAACATAAATATTTTTCTCCACAAGAGAACTAAAAAGTCTTATAAACCCGCTGTGCAAACTGAAATTCATTTATTTTTTATTTAATATAAAATTCAACTCTACTGGCTCTCAGCTAAGCTCCATGCAGTTAATTACATTCTAAGCTGCTTCAAGGCAGGCTTTCAGATTAGACAAAAAATGTATTAGTTTTGCAGCCAATCTGCTGTGAACCCACAATGGAAACATGTATGCTTTCGTATTTTCTGTGCTAGATTCATCACCTTCATGCAGTCTTAACACTTCATGTCCTACAAATGGTGCAGATAGCTGAAAAATAATTACTCGAAGAAAATCGAAGATAACTCAACACGGCTACATCTTTGATGTGCTGTTCTAGTCTAATACTTGAGAGGAATTACTTATATCCAATATGACTGAAAAAATCTGAAGCCTTGGTGTTTACATGTAACCATGAGAGTGTACTTGCATCATTATTGTTCTTTTGCTTTAGGCGTTGCAGTACAAATTTGTTTTCCATCTTTTTTTTTTTTTTTTTGCGTATTGTTTATTCTGTTTTGGGCTTTTTTTCTATTTTTTGTATCAAATCGAGAAAAGTTTTTGGAAGGCTACAACCAGAAAAAATTAAGCGTTAAAAGGACCAAAACATTTATCAGATTTAACAGCATATATATTGCCCGTTACAAACAATTAGTATATACAAATGTAAGAAGGGATATAGAGATGTTAAAATAAGGTGTTTTTTTTTTTTACTTTAAAAGGTGTTATTTACCTTCCTCACTGTGTTGTGCGTACACTTCAGCCTGCAACTTGAATTTATGAAGCAGGGTTTAAATTCTGAATAAAATCATCACATATTTTTTATTTTTTTTAAATTAATTAAAAAGTTTGTATTTTAAAATAAGTTGGAATTTTGGAATTCTGGATTTGGGGATTCGTACTTTCTACTTTTATTATTTATTTTGTCCCCTTTTTCCTGTAATTTTTTTTATTTTTTTATTGTGGGCTTTCTTAGACCAAGAAGGAAGGCAACAGTGAATCACAATTAAAGAACACTAGTGGTGAAGCCCATGTACACGGGCAATTTTCTTTATTGCAGCGATTCTAACTGCGCTCCCGCCCGGCCACGCCCCGCCGCTACCCACGTACTGCCCGGGCCTCCCGTTCGGTCACGTCTACCACGCCCACTTCTGCCCGGTCCCACCCCCCGCTGCATGCGCAACTAATGATGGTGACTGACGCGTTACAAACGCGTTTATAGTGTAGATTATATTTTCAGAGTTGTATTGGTGCCTTTTAAAAATTAAACACACACACAAGAAATATAAACGATTGATAAAATAAATGGAACCTCGTCATTATCAAGTTTATAAAACGTAAAAAAATAAATAAATTACAAATACCTGCACTCTAAATTTCCAGGTTGCACCAACAGGAACACCAGGGATGGGTCCATAGTGATTGGAAGGTACAATGGTACATTCCTTTGTGCGACCCACACAAGCCATTCCCTAAGGCAGCATAAAAAAAAAAGTTAGCAAATGTAATGCATTTATCATAGCCCAAAGTGAAAGTACAATACACAGTTAAGAAAGATACATGTAGTTAACCCTTAAAAATAATTGATGTAGAAGTAGTCAATATAAAACTTGAATCAATGAGTTGGTGGAGTCATGGACAATGGGAGTGTTCTTATAAATAGGGGAGCTCTGTAGCAGAGGGACAAGACTCTTTTTTACAGTATTTTGCAATTAAAAATGAGATTCAGACCCAAGAGAAACTTTACAAAGATTCCATGTTTGAGCGAAGCCAACAGTAGAAACATTTGTATCACTCCACTGACCAAAGGCAGCAGAAGCCAGAGGAACGAGTAGCAGTTTCTGCTGGTTATCAAAGGGAACAGGAGACAATAATGAAGCTTACATAGGCTGCTGTAGGTATTCAGCTACCCATAAATAAAGTGACGAAGTCGCACAGGTGTAAAAATAAAGAAAATGTAGATTTTATTATTCAAATGTTAAAAGCATAAGTGCACTTTGGTATGTAGTAACACTTGACCCCCATAAACACGCAAAATTACTCTAACCGTTGTACCTGGGCCAGAAGTGACATTTCGGGTAGTAAAAGTCAATCACAGTACAGAAATATCAGGAATTTGTTTTTTCAAATCTGAATAACATAATATCAGGTAGTATAACCAGTAACATAGTAATCTCGGCACTTTGCCTAATCATAATAAATATTACATTATTATCCAGTATATTGCTGTGTCGAGAATACTAAATGGCAATAATAAATTTCAATTGTTAAGATTTTTGAACACCTGCACTTATCTTTATATCGAAGGGCCATAACATCACCCAGTACAGGCTAGGGTGTACGTGAGAGGGATGCAGTTCCTATGTTGTTAAAAAAAACTATAATAATAATAATAAAAAAAAAAATCATAATAGTGTGAATACTTAATAATAACAACAAACTCTAATTATCAATTTTCTTTACTTTTTATATTATTATTGATTAGATATGAAGATATTGTTAATTAGGTATGAAAAAGCCAATCAAGCTAGGTATTCTATTTACAAAATGCATATGATATTACCCCTAAAATAAATCAAAGTCCCAACGGGTATTCATTCCCAACAGTTAATTCGTCTTAAGAAGAATATCCAATAAGCATCCCTGCACAGTAATTTGCCAAACCTATTACCCCCTCTTATTTGCTTGTATATGGTCTATAGTTTATACCTGTCCTCAAGTAGCTGTATCAGTAGTATATTGATCCCTATGTAAAGCAAAATGCTTAGGAACTGATATTTTTAGCAGGGTTACTTCTAAGTCATTGAGGTGCTCTTTGATGCAATCTTAGCATTCTGCTAGAGCACCCCACATATTGTCAGAAATATTACAAGAGGTAAGAAACATATTTTTAGACATACAGTCCAACCTGAATTTTACATTGTATGTTTCCCCTGTTTGATCAGACTTAGAAGTATCACTCATTTTGATATATTCACAAGTCTTACATGACCTTCTACCACATCTAAAAGTTCCTTTCTTACTTAGCCAGCATTCTTTGGTATTCTGATTTGTTTGGCCAAACTAATAGGTAATTATTAAACCCCTATAGTTGGGGCTCTTCTTGCTAAGTACATAAGAACTTGTGAGATGGCTCTATCTAATGGGGAATCTGTTTGTAAGATATTCATGTTTTTTTTATATCATCCACCACTTTTTTTTTATACTGATTGCTATAATTTATGGTGATCTTGATGTTTTTCTTTTCAGTATCATTTCTCTTAATACTTATTTTTCTCTCATTACTAAGTAATTTATTTTGGTTCAGTAATCTTACTTTTTTGCTTGTATTCAATAGTGCCATCCTATCGTATCCTATTGGTTAGCCTATCCAATGAATGCTTGTCAAACCCATCAATGGTTATACAATTGCCCAAGAGGGTGGATTTCCTCAAATCTCAAAATGGAATTTCCCGTAATCTCTTTCTAGAACAATTCAACATCAATTTTTTGCAGTACTATATTACCTTTTTAGTGTAACATCAGGATATTTAATTTCAAACTCTTGGTATTCCAAGGTAAACTTCAGGTTGCAATCATTATTAAGCCACTTTACTATCACTTTAACACTCATTATTATTCAGCCCCTTTACAAACTGATCAGCCTCTGTTTCTTTTCCCTGCCATACAAGTTACAGAAGCCGTCTATGTATCTGATACATCACTTCTGGCCCAGATAAAACTGTTAATGTGAGGTGGTTTGAATGCGGATGACTTTTGCATGAAATGACAGCTGTCTTTGAGAAAGCTTCAGAGGGTGTGTTTGTATGTAGCAACGTTTGACCCCCATAAACTATAAGTTCACTTATGCTTTTAAGATCGGAATAATAAAGTTAAATTTTATATATCGTCGTAGAAAGCGCACTCTCACCTCCTTCAGCATCGACCAGGGTGCTGGCAAAGTAGTATTTATATCCAAACAGGCACGCACTCTCTGGATTTGTCTGATGAGGGGTGAGATCCCCAAAACGTCACGCGTCTCTTTGAAAATTTAATAGCACTTTAAAAAAATCCAGAGAGAGTGTGTGTGTGTGTGTATGTGTGTGTATATATATATATATATATATATATATATATATATATATATATAAAGTGTGTGTGTCTATATATATATATATATATATATATATATATATATATATATATATATTTATATATATAGTTTTGTTTTTTTTGTACACCTGTGCACTTTATATATGGGTAGCTGGATAACTACAACAGCCTATGGAAGCTTCATTGTTGTTTCTTGTAAGCTTACATATGCTCATTGGCTGAGCGAATGATGATTATGGCCTTTGAAACGGCCATTGAAGCAGGTAAACTATATCTAAAAAATACATTTTGGCTGTGATCTACTTATTGCAAGATGACCGTTTCCCATTTTTTTAGTGTATCAAAGGGAACAGTTCCGTAAGAAATATTTTGCATGTGTGGGGAGAGAGCCTTGAAAAGCGGTTTTGAAGTGTATGGAGTGCTCTGTGTCCAGTGATGTTTTAGAGGTTGTCCCCATATTTGCCTCAGTGAATGAGGGAAAAGGCAACAAAAATCCAAAATTTTGCAGAAATCTTTACAGCAATGCAGTGAGACAGCCTTTGTTGAGGTTGGAGTGATTAAACTGAATACAACTTATTGGAAAGCGATTTTAAAACCTTGTCCTGATGATATATCTCTCCTAAGCCCCAACATTCCAGAATACACTCAAAGTCAACTGCTATTACCACCAAGAGATGGACAATACTGATATAAATTTGTCCATGGTGTGCAAGTATAAAAGAAAACATCTTATTTATTGTTCTGAACATTTTAAACTGGTATAATGATTCCAAGAGGCGGCGACAGTCACATCTCAGGCAGAACTGTACATCTTAACTCCAAAGAGCTTCAATGTTGTGAAAATGAAACGTTAAAACAAGGTAACAAATAACTATAAAAGGGTCACATTTTACACTATTATTAAATTATTCAAGATTGGTACACAATTATTTCACTTCTGCTGTCAGCAGTTATTTGAAGAAAGGCAAATGCAGATTTCCTCCATTTAAGTATACTAATCTATAGCTGCTACTGAAACAAATGCATGACCCAGAATTGATATTGTTTAGTATTTCCTAATTATTGTATGTTTTTTTTCTGCTTTATAATACAATGGTAATTGAGTATATGCAGCTGTGGAACACTTCTAACCAGATGTATTATGAGTACAAAACAACAACTTCTTAAATTATGCTTACCTGATAATTTTATTTTCTTCTGAACGGGGAGAGTCCACAGTTGCATTCATCACTTTTGGGAAATACAGAACCTACCCACCAGGTGGAGGCAAAGACACCCCAGCCAAAGGCTTAAATACCTCCCCCACTTCCCTCAGTCATTCTGCCAAGGGATCAAGGAACATTTGGAGAACTATCAGGGTGAAAAAAGGTGCCAGAAGAACGAAGAAAAAATAATTTAAGGCCGTCCACAGGAAAAACGGGCGGGAGCTGCGGACTTTCCCCGTTCAGAAGAAAAGAAAATTATCAGGTAAGCATAATTTAAGTTTTTCTTCTTAAAACGGGGAGAGTCCAAAGCTGCATTAATTACTTTTTGGAAAACAATACCCAAGCTTAGAGGACACTGAATACAAACGGGCGGGAACAAAAAGGCGGCCCAATCTGAGGGCACCACAACCTGACACAACCCGGATTCCTGATAAACTACTTCAGCAGAAGCAGGAAGAACAAAAATATAAAAATAGGACAAGGTAACTGCCCATCAATTAGAACCATAAGGATCCCAGTTAGAGATCACTCTAAATTCTGGACTCTACAGAGCACAAAAGCCTCTGAGGAGACCAAAGTCCCACTCCATAGAAGCATACAAATAAAAAACCCCTCCTGCAAGAAAACGGGATAAGGGAGGACAACACCCTGACCATAAGGAAGAACAGACTACCAGTGGGAGGGTGTACTGCAGACAAGATAAACCCTCGACCCACTAAACTCCTAGAGTTAAGACGAGGAAAACTACCTCAGGAGGAGCCAACTGGAGAAACGCAGTAGACCAGATACTTCCAAATAGAAGGAAAAACGAAGAAAAACAGGAATATTCCAGTAAAGAAATTCCCAGGAAAAACTCCATCTCTCCTGAGAGAGAAAAAGAACCGCACCAGCAAGAACAAGTAGCAGGGGAAACAAGCCTGCTACTGAACGCCAGACAGTTCCAAGACTATAAAATCCTGAAAATAGAGGAAACCAACATGCCAAGTCAAGGACTAGGACCCCAAACCAGGCACCAGATCAAGACAAAAAACCCTGTGGAACAACCACAAACTTACCTGGAAATGAAATTTGCACCAAAGATGATGCATGCCATACCCCCATGGGGTCTTGAGCTCTGATTTCACATTATCACATTATGTATCCAAGTGGTAGTCCACTCAGCCCCAAAAAGGCCTTCAAGATAACACCCACAAAGTCTGAAGATGAAGGAAAGACCCCAAAAGAGATCAGAACTCCAAGATTGAGAGATATGACAGTCTCGAAAGATCTGTCTGGATCAACCCTCAGAAAACCTACAGCTCAAGGAATAAACGGTGAACTCCTATAGGTAAACGGCAAGAGAGACTGCAGAACAATCCCCAAGATCCCCTTCAAAAGAGACAGCAAGAACAAAAAAAAACCGGTCTCTAAGAACCTAGTCTCCGCAAGCAAAAAACCGAAGGACTACCCCAAAAGGCAAGGGGAAACAAAAAGCATAGCCATCCTCAAAAGTGGAGAGAAACACTGGCGAAAGAAATCTGAAAATCAAACAATCCAATTCACAAGGAGTACCCCTAGGGGGGGACACCAGGTACTGGAGATCTCCATGCAGTCATCTGATCCTTCCCTCTTGAAAGGGAGGACACTAGTTTATGTCCAAGGACTTCAGGAACTATAAACATACTGCCATAGCAGAATTCTTAACCCCAGCAAACCACGTAAGTAATGCAGGGACTGGCTAAGATGATATAACGTAGGACCAGCCTGATATCAAGGATAGAAGGGCCTCCAATAACTTGTGGTAAACAAGAAAAAACAACCTCGGAACTAGAGGGAAGCACACAGTACCCAAACAGGGCCAGCCTGTTGTCAAGGATACAAAATGTCTGATATAACCTAAACGAACAGAGTGAACCAGTATGCAACCAGGACCAGCCTGCTGACTAGGGTACAAACGAACTGTTCAAGGGTTAACCGAAGGTTCTAAACCTTAGCAGGTCTCTACTAAACAGACAGACAATAAAGGCTCAAAACATTGTCTTAACATTTTTATTTAATTATTGTATTTCTTTTTGTGACTTCCGCCAAAAGCAACAACAATCGCAACCATACATCGCTAGTATCAAAATCACAGAAAGAAAAAGTTTAAGTAAAGGAAAGGTACAACAGTCTTGAGCTCTGGAAATAAAAGAAACGCATCCTAACCGGATAAAAAGAAGTAAGGCCGCACCCGCAGGTGAATGCCAAGAAAAGGAATAGAAACACTAACAGGGCCAGTCTGTCAGAGACCGGATTCCTCAAGAGCTTATAACTGGGAATAGATACACAATAAAGACAATTAGGAGTATGATCCACATTCCTCCAATCGTCTAGCGTTGTTCGCCATCAGAATCAGAATATTGAGGATCCGGTGGCAATTGAAGAGTGAAGTCCTCCAAAGCCTCCAGTATCTGCCTCAGCAGTACATGCAGGCGCGTCAGACTGACTCCCCCAGAGGAAAGGCCTGTCTTACCTGGCACCCCGAGTAAAAGAGGACACGGATAAGCTCTACGCTGGCCCTCAAGAAGTTGTAAATGCACCAATGCCACCAATATGGCTATGTGCAACCGAGCAGCAACCTCTGGTGGAAAGAAACCTCCTTCAGGAGAAGGGGTAACGGTATTTGGGACAACTGCCTGTGTAGGAACATAAAAAAAAACAAGGAGCGCACCTCATGGGACACAGAAGAGCACATGGAACATAAATGATTGGGCTGGACGGGCAATCTAAGCAAGGAACAGAATCTGAATCCGAGAAAAATCAGAATCCTCCATAACTTGACCGGGCAAATTTGGACAAAAACTGGCAACTCACACCCCCAATGGATGGGACACTCACCACCTCCTATAACCCAGACAAGTAGAGAACAGACCCTCTCCACCGACACTCGGGCAAGAATACGGAAATAGAGAACAAAAACGTGACCACTCCCGGTCACGAGGTGCAACCCACAGGCCAAGGAAAAGCACGCCAGTCCCATCAAGAACTGCGTAGCTCTAAAAACCTATATGTTCCGTAAAGGCCATGAGCCCCTACACATAAGCAGACAGAATCACATAAACAAACATGATTAAAGTCTCCCACTGTTCAATAACCCCCCTCAGGAGATATTAACCCTAGATTCCATAAAGATAAAGGAGTCCCAATGAGACTCTGTGTTCTACCATTACATTATATTCCCTACAGAGAAAGGAAAATGAAACGATCTTAATGGAATCTGTGTCGTGGAACAGTAACAAAGTCATTCAAGTTTGACAGATAGTAGCATCGCTTCTGACATGGACTTGAGTGAAGAAAAGCAGGCAGCGAAACTAGTCAACGCTGATTGCTTATGGAGCTGTTAATATTAGTCGGGATGGTTTTGCAGAAAGACTCTCCCCCTGCATCTCCGGACTCTAACTTTCATCCATGCTCTCACTAAGAGGCTGACAGGACTACTTAAAACTTCCATCCCATCTCAAAGAGTACTACCCTCCATAAGAGACTACTCCATAATCTTCCGACACTTCTCTGCCAACCTCCTGTGACGAAAGGCAAAGAATGACTGGGGGATGAGGGAAGTGGGGGAGGTATTTAAGCCTTTGGCTGGGGTGTCTTTGCCTCCTCCTGGTGGCCAGGTTCTGTATTTCCCAAAAGTAATGAATGCAGATGTGGACTCTCCCCGTTTTAAGAAAAAAAAAAGTAGGAAACACATTAAAAAAATAAAATCTTAAGAGAATTTTTTTTGATGACACTGGAAATTATTTTTACATGCTATTTTATTGTTAAACTTGTTTAGAAATTGTGCACTGAAAGCACAGCATCTTACAGAAAAAACCTACAAATTTTTTTTCTCAAAGCTGGAACAAGAAGTTCATTGTTTCTTAAAGAAAAGATCAAGTAACCTACAAGATTAAAAAAAATAACTTTATATCCTGCTTAAAATTCTTGAGTGAACAAACAAATATTTAAAATAGGCAAACAATCAAAGCACACACAAAAACAAATTATGCTTACCTGATAATTTAATTTCCTTCTGTATGAGGAGATTCCACGGCCTCATTCCTTACTGTTGGGAAATACTGAACTTGGCCACCAGGAGGCGGCAAAGACACCCCAGCAAAAGGCTTAAATACTCCCCCTACTTCCCTCATATCCCAGTCATTCTGCCAAGGGAGCAAGGAACATAAGGAGAAATATCAGGGTATAACACCTTGGGATGGAGAGACCATTCCTCCGGATGAAAGGATGGGCTGTGAAGAAAATCGGCTTCCCAGTTGTCCACACCCAGACTTGGGCTCTGGAACCTCTAACATAGACAAAACTTCCTTCAGCAGAAAGCGTAAATGCTCAATCCTAAATCTAAAGTCTGGTTCCTCCACAGCTGGAGGTTTAGAGGCAGCAGATTCTGACCCAGAAAGAGCACCCTCTGAAGTATCAGATGCCTCTTCATAATCGGATAATCTTGTATCTGATAAATCCAGTAAGTTAGTAGATGACCTTTCTCTTGCGCTTAGCAGGGAGAGGTAAAGCACTAAAGGCCGCAGACACTGCCGTTTGTAACTGCTCAGCAAAGTCTGGTGGTAAAATAAACCCTCCAGATGGAGGATTAGAAGTGCTACGGGAAGCTGCATGTGTATTAGGATATGACTGTAGGGTGCGCACCTCAAGGGACGGAGACTCCTCAGAGGTGGACGGCTCAGTGGTATCAAACATATTAACTTTTCTTATATCTTTGACATGATTACTATATCAAGGCATGTGGAACATAATTGAGCAGGCAGGTATACCGTGGCCTCTTCACAATATAAACAGGTATCAGATTTACGTAAAGAGGGAGTACCCTCTAAATCATCAGAATCCTTCATAGCTTGCGTAACAAAGCAGACTATTGATTACTAAGAAACAACGAAACCTTTATACCCCCAATGGCTGGGGCACTTACCATCTCCTATGACCCAGGCCAAACAGAGAAACCACTTCTTCTCCAGTAAACCGCACGATCAGGAAAGAGGAAATAAGTGTGACCACACCCGGTCATGTGGTGCGCAATGCAAGACCGCCCCTGCTATACTATTAAAAAAAGTGCGCCAAGCCTATCAGGCTGCGCAGCTATCAAAATGAAACTGAAAACCCTGTATGTTCCAACATCTGCCTGACCCTCATCTCACACATGTCGCAGCATAATCAAATAAACTTATGTGATTAATGCCCACTGTTCAATAATCCCCCTCCAGAGATATTAACCCTTGATTCCATACAGATAAAAGGAGCCACACTGTGACCTCATCTTCTTGTGTTATCATATGTATTTTTTTGAAAAATGAAACGATCTTAACGGAATCTATGCTGTGGAACAGAAACATACTCTCAAGTTTGACAGTCTTGTAGCATCGCTCCTGACATGGACTTGAGTGATGGAAACCGGCAGTGAAACTCGTCAACACTGATTGCTTAGGAGCTGTTAATACGAGTCTGGATGCGTTCGCAGCAAGACTCTCCCTGCATCTCGAGACTTTAACTTTCGTCAATGCTCTCACTGAGAGGCAGACAAGACTACTTAAAACTCCAGTCCCATTTCGAAGTGCAGATACCCTCCATAAGGAACTACTCCGAATCTTCTGACACTTCTCTGCCAACCTCCTGTGCTGAAAGGCAAAGAATGACTGGAATATGAGGGAAGTAGGGGAAGTATTTAAGCCTTTGGCTGGGGTGTCTTTGCCTCCTCCTGGTGGCGAGGTTCAGTATTTCCCAACAGTAAGGAATGAGGCCGTGGACTCTCCTCATATTAAGAAGGAAATAAATATTACTTCCCAGACACATATACATGGTAATAAAAATACACAATGTACCTTGCCCCAGTCTCTCTGGCTCTCAGTGCTTGCTGAAGGCATTTTCGCTTTCTTTTTACTCTGCTTGAGTTTTTCGCCAGCTTTTACTACTTCTGTGGCATCATTTTTACAGGAAGGACAATACCTAAGATAACAATAACTGCATGTAAATTACTTTTCCTAGGATGACAGGATTTGTGGCAAACGTTTAGAAAAAAAAAATGTAAAGCAATTGTTTTATTTTTAAAATTTTCAATACTTTTTCAACATGGAGGTATGATAAAGATTTATTTCAGCTAGATCATAAACTATTGAATATTTCTTATTAATGACAGTGAGATAGAAAGAAAGCACGTTGATATGTTTATTAGCTCCAGATATACTTCCCTTCATCATTTAATAAAAAAAGATTTTGTGCACATACTGTATGTGCAAAGAAAATTATGATTGCAAGCCCACATGGTGAGTAGTGTCAATCAGCAGTTTTAGGCAACATATATATTCAACTTATCATAATTTGTAAATACTAGGGAATACTTTTTCTTAAAATACCAATTTTATCATTTCATATCTCCATGGAAGACAGCTCATTAAATCCAAGAACCCATGCTGTAATGGTGATCAACAAATCTAACCTGGTGCCCAAAGATACCCGTCTGCTGCATTCTGAATGAAAACAGTAGACTGGCCTAACATTACTATGGCTGGACGGGTCTCAGATCACCATTTATCTCAATCCTCAGATGTACAGGCGCCTAAAATGCCAGTTCCCTTTACTTTAAATGTAACTGACTGGCTGCTCTCCTCCTCGTCGTCCCTCCTAATTTGTGATTTAGCTGCATGGCACTGACTACCTCAGAGCTCTTAAATGCTATTTGGAAGCTACTTGTATCATGAGGTTTTTTTATTTTTAGGATTTAAACAGAATGTCGGAATTGGCTAATTATAATAAATAAGATAAATAAAATGTAATGTTCTAATCCATTACACTTGTCTAGGTGAACAGTAAAGCCAGAAGAAAAATTAAGAGCTTTAAAAGGAACATGAAACCAAAAAATTATTTAATAATTTAGACTGAGACTGTAGTTTTAGTTAACTTTCCAATTAACGTCTATCATGAAATTTGCTTTGTTACCTTGAGATCATTAGCTGTAGGAGCAGCAAATGTGAGTTGTATGAACAACTAGTAGCCAATGTCAAGGCATATATGAGAAGCCACCAACCAACAGCTAGCTCCCATTAGTGCATTGCTGCTCCTAAGCTTACTGAAGAGAGCAAAGCAAATTGGATAATCGAAGTAAATTGAAAAGTTGTTTAAAATGGAATGCTCTATCTAAATCCCAAAGAAGCATTTTGACTGTAATGTCCCTTTAACCCCTTGAGTGCTAACGACGGCTCTGAGCCGTTGCAGAGTTTCTCACTCAGGTGCTAACGATGGCTCTGAGCCGTCGCTAGCACTCTCCCACCTTGAGGGAGATCTGGGGGCTCCCACCCGCTCCTACCCCGGCGATCGTGCCTGTAGAGTGATAGGCATCGCCGGGGCTTCCATTTTGCGTGATGACGTCAACGTGCAACTTTATGTATAAAAGACAATGGACAAAATAGGGAAAGGGGGCATGCTGCTTAGAGGCATCTAAGCAGCTACAGACCCCCAAGACCCACCATTGGAAAGGTAATCGACTAACCTTTCCAATGGTATAAGTCTCGGGGATCTGAAAAGAAAAGAAAAAAAGTAAAAGAAAAGAAAAAAAGTAAAAGAAAAGAAAAAAAGTAAAAATGTAAAATTAAAAAAACCCTCAAATGTGCTTAGCACCCAGGTGGGAAAGTGCTTAGCACTCAAAGGGTTAAAGGCAGAGTATCTAAAGTCAATAGGTTTCCATTGAGGAATAGGATGCTTGAAGACGGGAAACACCTGCAGTAAGACATGCTGGACAAAGGTGGAAATCCCCTTCAGCACAAGAGATTCTATAGCTATTTCCATGTCCTATCAAGCACACTAGACAATAGTTTCCTTGCAGTGTAGTTTCTAGAGCATAGCTGTTATGGATAATAGATTTTGCCATACAAAGGAAAGTAGAAAACAGGCTTGTACAGTGCACTTGGTGATCACACTACTTACATTTGCTTAAAGGGCCACTAAACCCCAAAATTTTCTTTCATGATTCAGACAGAGAATACAATTTTAAACATTTCAATTTACTTCTATTATCTAATTTGCTGCAATCTTTAGATATCATGTGTTAAAGAAATAGCAATGCACATTGGTGAGCCAATCACATGAGGCATCTATGTGCAGCCACCAATCAGAAGCTACTGAGCCTATCTAGATATGCTTTTCAGGAAAGAATATCAAGAGAATGAAGCAAATTAGATAATGGAAGTAAATTAGAAAGTTTAAAATTGTATTCTCTGTCTGAATCATGAAAGAAAAAAAACATAATTTATGTAAGAACTTACCTGATAAATTCATTTCTTTCATA
Organism: Bombina bombina; assembly: GCF_027579735.1. Lineage (NCBI taxonomy): Eukaryota > Metazoa > Chordata > Amphibia > Anura > Bombinatoridae > Bombina > Bombina bombina. The sequence continues at coordinate 622,093,231 of NC_069500.1, read as the reverse complement.
TTAACAAGAGTCCATGAGCTAGTGACGTATGGGATATACATTCCTACCAGGAGGGGCAAAGTTTCCCAAACCTTAAAATGCCTATAAATACACCCCTCACCACACCCACAAATCAGTTTAACGAATAGCCAAGAAGTGGGGTGATAAGAAAAAAGTGCGAAGCATATAAAATAAGGAATTGGAATAATTGTGCTTTATACAAAAAAATCATAACCACCACAAAAAAGGGTGGGCCTCATGGACTCTTGTTAATATGAAAGAAATGAATTTATCAGGTAAGTTCTTACATAAATTATGTTTTCTTTCATGTAATTAACAAGAGTCCATGAGCTAGTGACGTATGGGATAATGAATACCCAAGATGTGGATCTTTCCACACAAGAGTCACTAGAGAGGGAGGGATAAAATAAAGACAGCCAATTCCTGCTGAAAATAATCCACACCCAAAATAAAGTTTAATGAAAAACATAAGCAGAAGATTCAAACCGAAACCACTGCCTGAAGTACCTTTCTACCAAAAACTGCTTCAGAAGAAGAGAATACATCAAAATGGTAGAATTTAGTAAAAGTATGCAAAGAGGACCAAGTCGCTGCTTTGCAAATCTGATCAACTGAAGCTTCATTCCTAAACGCCCAGGAAGTAGAAACTGACCTAGTAGAATGAGCTGTAATCCTCTGAGGCGGAGTTTTACCCGACTCAACATAGACAAGATGAATTAAAGATTTCAACCAGGATGCCAAAGAAATGGCAGAAGCTTTCTGACCTTTTCTAGAACCAGAAAAGATGACAAATAGACTAGAAGTCTTTCGGAAAGATTTAGTAGCTTCAACATAATATTTCAAAGCTCTAACAACATCCAAAGAATGTAACGATTTCTCCTTAGAATTCTTAGGATTAGGACATAATGAAGGAACCACGATTTCTCTACTAATGTTGTTGGAATTCACAACCTTAGGTAAAAATTCAAAAGAAGTTCGCAACACCGCCTTATCCTGATGAAAAATCAGAAAAGGAGACTCACAAGAAAGAGCAGATAATTCAGAAACTCTTCTGGCAGAAGAGATGGCCAAAAGGAACAAAACTTTCCAAGAAAGCAATTTAATGTCCAATGAATGCATAGGTTCAAACGGAGGAGCTTGAAGAGCTCCCAGAACCAAATTCAAACTCCATGGAGGAGAAATTGACTTAATGACAGGTTTTATACGAACCAAAGCTTGTACAAAACAATGAATATCAGGAAGAATAGCAATCTTTCTGTGAAAAAGAACAGAAAGAGCAGAGATTTGTCCTTTCAAGGAACTTGCGGACAAACCCTTATCTAAACCATCCTGAAGAAATTGTAATATTCTCGGAATTCTAAAAGAATACCAAGAAAAATGATGAGTAAGACACCAAGAAATATAAGTCTTCCAGACTCTATAATATATCTCTCTAGATACAGATTTACGAGCCTGTAACATAGTATCAATCACAGAGTCAGAGAAACCTCTTTGACTAAGAATCAAGCGTTCAATCTCCATACCTTTAAGTTTAAGGATTTCAGATCCGGATGGAAAAAAGGACCTTGCGACAGAAGGTCTGGTCTTAACGGAAGAGTCCATGGTTGGCAAGATGCCATCCGGACAAGATCCGCATACCAAAACCTGTGAGGCCATGCCGGAGCTATTAGCAGAACAAACGAGCATTCCCTCAGAATCTTGGAGATTACTCTTGGAAGAAGAACTAGAGGCGGAAAGATATAGGCAGGATGATACTTCCAAGGAAGTGATAATGCATCCACTGCCTCCGCCTGAGGATCCCGGGATCTGGACAGATACCTGGGAAGTTTCTTGTTTAGATGAGAGGCCATCAGATCTATCTCTGGAAGTCCCCACATTTGAACAATCTGAAGAAATACCTCTGGGTGAAGAGACCATTCGCCCGGATGCAACGTTTGGCGACTGAGATAATCCGCTTCCCAATTGTCTACACCTGGGATATGAACCGCAGAGATTAGACAGGAGCTGGATTCCGCCCAAACCAGAATTCGAGATACTTCTTTCATAGCCAGAGGACTGTGAGTCCCTCCTTGATGATTGATGTATGCCACAGTTGTGACATTGTCTGTCTGAAAACAAATGAACGATTCTCTCTTCAGAAGAGGCCAAAACTGAAGAGCTCTGAAAATTGCACGGAGTTCCAAAATATTGATCGGTAATCTCACCTCCTGAGATTCCCAAACTCCCTGTGCCGTCAGAGATCCCCACACAGCTCCCCAACCTGTAAGACTTGCATCTGTTGAAATTACAGTCCAGGTCGGAAGAACAAAAGAAGCCCCCTGAATTAAACGATGGTGATCTGTCCACCACGTTAGAGAGTGTCGAACAATCGGTTTTAAAGATATTAATTGAGATATCTTCGTGTAATCCCTGCACCATTGGTTCAGCATACAGAGCTGAAGAGGTCGCATGTGAAAACGAGCAAAGGGGATCGCGTCCGATGCAGCAGTCATAAGACCTAGAATTTCCATGCATAAGGCTACCGAAGGGAATGATTGTGACTGAAGGTTTCGACAAGCTGTAATCAATTTTAGACGTCTCTTGTCTGTTAAAGACAGAGTCATGGACACTGAATCTATCTGGAAACCCAGAAAGGTTACCCTTGTTTGAGGAATCAAAGAACTTTTTGGTAAATTGATCCTCCAACCATGATCTTGAAGAAACAACACAAGTCGATTCGTATGAGACTCTGCTAAATGTAAAGACTGAGCAAGTACCAAGATATCGTCCAAATAAGGAAATACCACAATACCCTGTTCTCTGATTACAGACAGAAGGGCACCGAGAATCTTTGTTTCCCTGGAAAGAAATGGAAAGTAGAGTTGATTTAGAAGCCATATCAGCATTCCAAGTCTTAAGCCATAAAGCTCTTCTGGCTAAGATAGCTAGAGACATAAACCTAACATCAACTCTAATAATATCAAAAATGGCATCACAGATAAAATTATTAGCATGCTGAAGAAGAATAATAATATCATGAGAATCACGATTTGCTACTTGTTGCGCTAGGGTTTCCAACCAAAAAGTTGAAGCTGCAGCAACATCAGCCAATGATATAGCAGGTCTAAGAAGATTACCTGAACACAGATAAGCTTTTCTTAGAAAGGATTCAATTTTTCTATCTAAAGGATCCTTAAACGAGGTACCATCTGACGTAGGAATGGTAGTACGTTTAGCAAGGGTAGAAATAGCCCCATCAACTTTAGGGATTTTGTCCCAAAATTCTAACCTGTCAGGCGGAACAGGATATAATTGCTTAAAACGTTTAGAAGGAGTAAATGAATTACCCAATTTATCCCATTCTTTGGAAATCACTGCAGAAATAGCATTAGGAACAGGAAAAACTTCTGGAATAACCGCAGGAGCTTTAAAAACCTTATCCAAACGTATAGAATTAGTATCAAGAGGACTAGAATCCTCTATTTCTAAAGCAATTAGTACTTCTTTAAGTAAAGAGCGAATAAATTCCATCTTAAATAAATATGAAGATTTATCAGCATCAATCTCTGAGATAGAATCCTCTGAATCAGAAGAGTCCAAAGAATCAGAATGATGGTGTTCATTTAAAAATTCATCTGTAGAGAGAGAAGATTTAAAAGACTTTTTACGTTTACTAGAAGGAGAAATAACAGACAAAGCCTTCTTTATGGATTCAGAAACAAAATCTCTTATGTTATCAGGAACATTCTGCACCTTAGATGTTGAGGGAACTGCAACAGGCAATGGTACATTACTAAAGGAAATATTATCTGCTTTAACAAGTTTGTCATGACAAATATTACAAACAACAGCTGGAGGAATAGCTACCAAAAAATTACAGCAGATACACTTAGCTTTGGTAGATCCAGCAGGCAGTGATTTTCCTGTAGTATCTTCTGGCTCAGATGCAACGTGAGACATCTTGCAATATGTAAGAGAAAAAACAACATATAAAGCAAAATAGATCAAATTCCTTATAAGACAGTTTCAGGAATGGGAAAGAATGCCAAATATCAAGCTTCTAGCAACCAGAAGCAAATGAAAAATGAGACTGAAATAATGTGGAGACAAAAGCGACGCCCATATTTTTTAGCGCCAAATAAGACGCCCACATTATTTGGCGCCTAAATGCTTTTGGCGCCAAAAATGACGCCACATCCGGAACGCCGACATCTTTGGCGCAAAATAACGTCAAAAAAATGACGTAACTTCCGGCGACACGTATGACGCCGGAAACGGAAAAGAATTTTTGCGCCAAAAAAGTCCGCGCCAAGAATGACGCAATAAAATGAAGCATTTTCAGCCCCCGCGAGCCTAACAGCCCACAGGGAAAAAAGTCAAATTTTTGAGGTAAGAAAAATATGATAATTCAATGCATAATCCCAAATATGAAACTGACTGTCTGAAAATAAGGAAAGTTGAACATTCTGAGTCAAGGCAAATAAATGTTTGAATACATATATTTAGAACTTTATAAATAAAGTGCCCAACCATAGCTTAGAGTGTCACAAAAAATAAGACTTACTTACCCCAGGACACTCATCTACATGTTTGTAGAAAGCCAAACCAGTACTGAAACGAGAATCAGTAGAGGTAATGGTAAATATAAGAGTATATCGTCGATCTGAAAAGGGAGGTAAGAGATGAATCTCTACGACCGATAACAGAGAACCTTATGAAATAGACCCCGTAGAAGGAGATCACTGCATTCAATAGGCAATACTCTCTTCACATCCCTCTGACATTCACTGCACGCTGAGAGGAAAACCGGGCTCCAACTTGCTGCGGAGCGCATATCAACGTAGAATCTAGCACAAACTTACTTCACCACCTCCCTTGGAGGCAAAGTTTGTAAAACTGATTTGTGGGTGTGGTGAGGGGTGTATTTATAGGCATTTTAAGGTTTGGGAAACTTTGCCCCTCCTGGTAGGAATGTATATCCCATACGTCACTAGCTCATGGACTCTTGTTAATTACATGAAAGAAATTGGGTTTATTGTCCCTTTAAGATGGATTCCCATCTGCAAATACATCTCATGGAAAACAATTAATGTGCATTTACATGACCCAAATGAGATAACATTTGGATTTCAGCCAAATACTTATTATTTATACTTATTATTTATACTGTGGTCATTGCATTACATTTCTAATGATTTTGCAAACAGTTTTTTTATATAATATTTTGTTGTATTATGCCAAAAGGCACTGCACATTTGAGGAGCTGATAAGCATACTAAAAATCATGGCCAGCCTCTGCAGGAATTAGACATCTGAGCATTCTAGAAATAGACACAGCATAGCAAGTATGACATTGAAATTAGGAAATTTTTCTTTTAACCCCAACCATGAAAGAGGACAGCCAAGTCAAATAGGACATGTAATTTTGAAAAACTTTCCAATTTACTTTTATCACCAATTTTGCGTTGTTTTTTTAGTATTCTTAGTTGAAAGCTAAACCTAGGAGGTTCATATGCTAATTTCTTAGACCTTGAAGGCCGCCTCTAATCTAAATGCATTTTGATAGTCTTTCACCACTAGAGGGCATTAGTTCACGTGTTTCATATAGATAACATTGAGCTCATGCACGTGAATTTACCATTGAGTCAGCTCTAATTGGCTAAAATCCAAGTCTGTCAAAAGAACTGAAATAAGGGGGAAGTCTGCTGAGGCTTAGATACAAGGTAATTACAGAGGTAAAAATGTGTATAATTATAACTGTGTTGGTTGTGCAAAACTGGGGAATTGGTCATTAAGGGATTATTTATCTTTTAAAACAACACAAATTCCGGTGTTGACTGTCCCTTTAAATGCAAAGTTGAATTAAAAATAAACAAGAAAATCACTAATGTAAAACAACTCAAGCCTATGTCAGTTCTCATCTCCATATCCAAAATTTTGTTTGCATTCTTTCATAGCTACATCAAGCAAACCATGATATACTGTGGATAGTTCCAGCATATAGCAGCTTATCCATTCGCTGTAGTGAGGTAAATGCACAGCAATGTTCTCAGTCACTAACACCCTGCCCAATTAAAGCATTCTGCATAACAACCTAGAGATGGTGTTGAAAATGTCCAGACCACCACATACATTTCTTAAGTTTTCACACAATGGTTTAGGATAAAGAAAAAAGTTCAAAGCTAATGGTCTATTGATTTATTTGGAACCTTGTGCTCCTTTTAAACTCAAAAAAGTTTGCATGAAAGTATTCAAATCCCTAAGGTTTTTCACCAGACTGATTCTAAAACTCACAGTAGAACTACAGCTAATTGCAATACCACCAAACTCATTCTGTTCTGGCAATAGTTTAATTTGCATCAGGCTCTGTAAATACCAACATTAAATGTTCATAATGCCACAGATTACAGGAGCAGCCTGCTGTCCCTTCCATTGGCTTTAGAGGTCATTCTTACCCTCTCCAAATATACCCCCTTGCTTCCCCATGCATACCTTCCTTCAGTTCTAGAAAAAATATTAACAGCTCAACTAATGGCTTCAGTTGTTAGATATAGAGCAAAGAATAGATGTGGGTATTGAGAACAATAATAATAAGACTGTATAGTCACCCCAAAAAGAAATCAATCGCTTAATAAAATGAATAATTGAACAACAATAAAAGTGCTTTATAAGAACAATAAATAGAATAAATGAAAGTGCATATTGTGCATGCTACTTATATGTTACTGGCTCTCTTCAGGACAAGTTATTTGGATCAGTTCCAGAGACAAAGTCAATCAAAGGTTGAATAGGTCAGTCAAATAATTAATCCGAGAAATCCACACTCTGCCAGGTGCTGCCAAACTCAGAGGTGTGTCACTTACACTCTCTATTTAGGAAATCTAAAACAAAACAAGAGAAAAAAAAGGCACAACCCCACATCAAGGTAGAATTACACTTTTATTGGAGCTAAAATACAGTTAAAAACACTCACAAGAAGAAGAATATCCGCAGTAATACAAGAAGGCGGCTCAGTCTGTGATCACTATATCCACTGGCTCCAACACAGGACTACCAAGAGTCACTACAGCTGAGAAAATTGATTATGGATTCGGTCCTGCAGCAATCCGCCAACAGGCTCCGTCCTCAACGCGTTTTCTTTGCTCATGAGCAAACTTTCTCAAAAGGAATAGTTCAATTGGTTGCGATCAGCTGTTTAAGGGGTCTGTTGGTATCAATTTATATCCTCCCTATTTTTGGATGATTAGCCAATCCAGTGTGACAGTTTATTTCCACCCCTTCTTTCCCTAATGTCAAAAGGGGCGTACTTCTCAATCATAGTGTCTTACAGGGTCCTTATTGGTGGGTATTGGCCAATACAAAGTTACTGATTATTGCAGCCCCTTCTTTGTGATGTCATAAAAACAGAATTTATGTTTACCTGATAAATTACTTTCTCCAACGGTGTGTCCGGTCCACGGCGTCATCCTTACTTGTGGGATATTCTCTTCCCCAACAGGAAATGGCAAAGAGCCCAGCAAAGCTGGTCACATGATCCCTCCTAGGCTCCGCCTACCCCAGTCATTCGACCGACGTTAAGGAGGAATATTTGCATAGGAGAAACCATATGATACCGTGGTGACTGTAGTTAAAGAAAATAAATTATCAGACCTGATTAAAAAACCAGGGCGGGCCGTGGACCGGACACACCGTTGGAGAAAGTAATTTATCAGGTAAACATAAATTCTGTTTTCTCCAACATAGGTGTGTCCGGTCCACGGCGTCATCCTTACTTGTGGGAACCAATACCAAAGCTTTAGGACACGGATGAAGGGAGGGAGCAAATCAGGTCACCTAAATGGAAGGCACCACGGCTTGCAAAACCTTTCTCCCAAAAATAGCCTCAGAAGAAGCAAAAGTATCAAACTTGTAAAATTTGGTAAAAGTGTGCAGTGAAGACCAAGTCGCTGCCCTACATATCTGATCAACAGAAGCCTCGTTCTTGAAGGCCCATGTGGAAGCCACAGCCCTAGTGGAATGAGCTGTGATTCTTTCAGGAGGCTGCCGTCCGGCAGTCTCGTAAGCCAATCTGATGATGCTTTTAATCCAAAAAGAGAGAGAGGTAGAAGTTGCTTTTTGACCTCTCCTTTTACTAGAATAAACAACAAACAAGGAAGATGTTTGTCTAAAATCCTTTGTAGCATCTAAATAGAATTTTAGAGCGCGAACAACATCCAAATTGTGCAACAAACGTTCCTTCTTCGAAACTGGTTTCGGACACAAAGAAGGCACGACTATCTCCTGGTTAATGTTTTTGTTAGAAACAACTTTTGGAAGAAAACCAGGTTTAGTACGTAAAACCACCTTATCTGCATGGAACACCAGATAAGGAGGAGAACACTGCAGAGCAGATAATTCTGAAACTCTTCTAGCAGAAGAAATTGCAACCAAAAACAAAACTTTCCAAGATAATAACTTAATATCAACGGAATGTAAGGGTTCAAACGGAACCCCCTGAAGAACTGAAAGAACTAAGTTGAGACTCCAAGGAGGAGTCAAAGGTTTGTAAACAGGCTTGATTCTAACCAGAGCCTGAACAAAGGCTTGAACATCTGGCACAGCTGCCAGCTTTTTGTGAAGTAACACAGACAAGGCAGAAATCTGTCCCTTCAAGGAACTTGCAGATAATCCTTTCTCCAATCCTTCTTGAAGAAAGGATAGAATCTTAGGAATCTTAACCTTGTCCCAAGGGAATCCTTTAGATTCACACCAACAGATATATTTTTTCCATATTTTGTGGTAAATTTTTCTAGTTACAGGCTTTCTGGCCTGAACAAGAGTATCAATAACAGAATCTGAGAACCCTCGTTTTGATAAGATCAAGCGTTCAATCTCCAAGCAGTCAGCTGGAGTGAGACCAGATTCGGATGTTCGAACGGACCTTGAACAAGAAGGTCTCGTCTCAAAGGTAGCTTCCATGGTGGAGCCGATGACATATTCACCAGATCTGCATACCAAGTCCTGCGTGGCCACGCAGGAGCTATCAAGATCACCGACGCCCTCTCCTGATTGATCCTGGCTACCAGCCTGGGGATGAGAGGAAACGGCGGGAATACATAAGCTAGTTTGAAGGTCCAAGGTGCTACTAGTGCATCTACTAGAGTCGCCTTGGGATCCCTGGATCTGGACCCGTAGCAAGGAACCTTGAAGTTCTGACGAGAGGCCATGAGATCCATGTCTGGAATGCCCCACAGTTGAGTAATTTGGGCAAAGATTTCCGGATGGAGTTCCCACTCCCCCGGATGCAATGTCTGACGACTCAGAAAATCCGCTTCCCAATTTTCCACTCCTGGGATGTGGATTGCAGACAGGTGGCAGGAGTGAGTCTCCGCCCATTGAATGATTTTGGTCACTTCTTCCATCGCCAGGGAACTCCTTGTTCCCCCCTGATGGTTGATGTACGCAACAGTCGTCATGTTGTCTGATTGAAACCTTATGAACTTGGCCTCTGCTAGCTGAGGCCAAGCCTTGAGAGCATGGAATATCGCTCTCAGTTCCAGAATATTTATCGGTAGAAGAGATTCTTCCCGAGACCAAAGACCCTGAGCTTTCAGGGATCCCCAGACCGCGCCCCAGCCCATCAGACTGGCGTCTGTCGTGACAATGACCCACTCTGGTCTGCGGAAGGTCATCCCTTGTGACAGGTTGTCCAGGGACAGCCACCAACGGAGTGAGTCTCTGGTCCTCTGATTTACTTGTATCTTCGGAGACAAGTCTGTTTAGAAGTTTTTCTGGCCTCTGTCAGAAAAATCCTCATTTCTAAGGAGTCTATTATTGTTCCCAAGAAGGGAACCCTTGTCGACGGAGATAGAGAACTCTTTTCCACGTTCACTTTCCATCCGTGAGATCTGAGAAAGGCCAGGACTATGTCCGTGTGAGCCTTTGCTTGAGGAAGGGACGACGCTTGAATCAGAATGTCGTCCAAGTAAGGTACTACTGCAATGCCCCTTGGTCTTAGCACCGCTAGAAGGGACCCTAGTACCTTTGTGAAAATCCTTGGAGCAGTGGCTAATCCGAAAGGAAGCGCCACGAACTGGTAATGCTTGTCCAGGAATGCGAACCTTAGGAACCGATGATGTTCCTTGTGGATAGGAATATGTAGATACGCATCCTTTAAATCCACCGTGGTCATGAATTGACCTTCCTGGATGGAAGGAAGAATTGTTCGAATGGTTTCCATTTTGAACGATGGAACCTTGAGAAACTTGTTTAAGATCTTGAGATCTAAGATTGGTCTGAACGTTCCCTCTTTTTTGGGAACTATGAACAGATTGGAGTAGAACCCCATCCCTTGTTCTCCTAATGGAACAGGATGAATCACTCCCATTTTTAACAGGTCTTCTACACAATGTAAGAATGCCTGTCTCTTTATGTGGTCTGAAGACAATTGAGACCTGTGGAACCTCCCCCTTGGGGGGAGCCCCTTGAATTCCAGAAGATAACCTTGGGAGACTATTTCTAGTGCCCAAGGATCCAGAACATCTCTTGCCCAAGCCTGAGCGAAGAGAGAGAGTCTGCCCCCCACCAGATCCGGTCCCGGATCGGGGGCCAACATTTCATGCTGTCTTGGTAGCAGTGGCAGGTTTCTTGGCCTGCTTTCCCTTGTTCCAGCCTTGCATTGGTCTCCAGGCTGGCTTGGCTTGAGAAGTATTACCCTCTTGCTTAGAGGACGTAGCACTTGGGGCTGGTCCGTTTCTACGAAAGGGACGAAAATTAGGTTTATTTTTGGCCTTGAAAGACCTATCCTGAGGAAGGGCGTGGCCCTTACCCCCAGTGATATCAGAGATAATCTCTTTCAAGTCAGGTCCAAACAGCGTTTTCCCCTTGAAAGGAATGTTAAGGAGTTTGTTCTTGGAAGACGCATCCGCTGACCAAGATTTCAACCAAAGCGCTCTGCGCGCCACAATAGCAAACCCAGAATTCTTCGCCGCTAACCTAGCCAATTGCAAAGTGGCGTCTAGGGTGAAAGAATTAGCCAATTTGAGAGCACGGATTCTGTCCATAATCTCCTCATAAGGAGGAGAATCACTATCGATCGCCTTTACTAGCTCATCGAACCAGAAACACGCGGCTGTAGTGACAGGGACAATGCATGAAATTGGTTGTAGAAGGTAACCTTGCTGAACAAACATCTTTTTAAGCAAACCTTCTAATTTTTTATCCATAGGATCTTTGAAAGCACAACTATCTTCTATGGGTATAGTGGTGCGTTTGTTTAAAGTAGAAACCGCTCCCTCGACCTTGGGGACTGTCTGCCATAAGTCCTTTCTGGGGTCGACCATAGGAAACAATTTTTTAAATATGGGGGGAGGGACGAAAGGTATACCGGGCCTTTCCCATTCTTTATTTACAATGTCCGCCACCCGCTTGGGTATAGGAAAAGCTTCTGGGAGCCCCGGGACCTCTAGGAACTTGTCCATTTTACATAGTTTCTCTGGGATGATCAAATTCTCACAATCATCCAGAGTGGATAACACCTCCTTAAGCAGAGCGCGGAGATGTTCCAACTTAAATTTAAATGTAATCACATCGGGTTCAGCTTGTTGAGAAATTTTCCCTGAATCTGAAATTTCTCCCTCAGACAAAACCTCCCTGGCCCCCTCAGACTGGTGTAGGGGCATTTCAGAACCATTATCATCAGCGTCCTCATGCTCTTCAGTATCTAAAACAGAGCAGTCGCGCTTACGCTGATAAGTGGGCATTTTGGCTAAAATGTTTTTGATAGAATTATCCATTACAGCCGTTAATTGTTGCATAGTAAGGAGTATTGGCGCGCTAGATGTACTAGGGGCCTCCTGAGTGGGCAAGACTCGTGTAGACGAAGGAGGGAATGATGCAGTACCATGCTTACTCCCCTCACTTGAGGAATCATCTTGGGCATCATTTTCATTGTCACATAAATCACATTTATTTAAATGAGAAGGAACCTTGGCTTCCCCACATTCAGAACACAGTCTATCTGGTAGTTCAGACATGTTAAACAGGCATAAACTTGATAACAAAGTACAAAAAACGTTTTAAAATAAAACCGTTACTGTCACTTTAAATTTTAAACTGAACACACTTTATTACTGCAATTGCGAAAAAGTATGAAGGAATTGTTCAAAATTCACCAAAATTTCACCACAGTGTCTTAAAGCCTTAAAAGTATTGCACACCAAATTTGGAAGCTTTAACCCTTAAAATAACGGAACCGGAGCCGTTTTTAACTTTAACCCCTTTACAGTCCCTGGTATCTGCTTTGCTGAGACCCAACCAAGCCCAAAGGGGAATACGATACCAAATGACGCCTTCAGAAAGTCTTTTCTATGTATCAGAGCTCCTCACACATGCGACTGCATGTCATGCTTCTCAAAAACAAGTGCGCAATACCGGCGCGAAAATGAGGCTCTGCCTATGATTAGGGAAAGCCCCTAGAGAATAAGGTGTCTAAAACAGTGCCTGCCGATATTATTTTACAAAAATACCCAGATTAAATGATTCCTCAAGGCTAAATATGTGTTATATATGAATCGATTTAGCCCAGAAAATGTCTACAGTCTTAATAAGCCCTTGTGAAGCCCTTATTTACTGTCTGAATAAAAATGGCTTACCGGATCCCAGAGGGAAAATGACAGCTTCCAGCATTACATCGTCTTGTTAGAATGTGTCATACCTCAAGCAGCAAAAGACTGCTCACTGTTCCCCCAACTGAAGTTAATTCCTCTCAACAGTCCTGTGTGGAACAGCCATGGATTTTAGTAACGGTTGCTAAAATCATTTTCCTCTTACAAACAGAAATCTTCATCTCTTTTCTGTTTCAGAGTAAATAGTACATACCAGCACTATTTTAAAATAACAAACTCTTGATTGAATAATAAAAACTACAGTTAAACACTAAAAAACTCTAAGCCATCTCCGTGGAGATGTTGCCTGTACAACGGCAAAGAGAATGACTGGGGTAGGCGGAGCCTAGGAGGGATCATGTGACCAGCTTTGCTGGGCTCTTTGCCATTTCCTGTTGGGGAAGAGAATATCCCACAAGTAAGGATGACGCCGTGGACCGGACACACCTATGTTGGAGAAATTGGTATCTATTTTTAAATTCATTAAAACTAGATAAAAACATAACCATCAGACAAGCGAATAAAGGTGGAGGGATTGTTATTCAAGACAGAGAAAAATACTTATTAGAAGCAGATTGGCTGTTGGGTAGTGAAGATAGATATCAAAGACTTGAAAAGGACCCCGCTTCTCATATCAGTATTGAACTTAATCCGTTAGTATCAAAAGGGAGGGAAGATGGAATTCTTAATACAGAAGAGGCCAACTTCATCCTTGTGTCCTGTCCTTCTGCCCCTTTGTTTTACCATCTTCCAAAGGTGCACAAGGACAAAACCAACCCCCCAGGAAGGCCCATTATTTGTGGAATAGGATCATTGACAAGTAATCTATCTTGCTATTTAGATTGGTTCTTACAACCAACTGTTAAATCTATCAAATCCTACTTAAAAAGATACAACTGAGACTATGAAAACATAAATTATGCTTACCTGATAATTTCCTTTTCTTCTGACGAGAAGAGTCCAAAGCTGCATTCATTACTTTTGGGAAATACAGAACCTGGACACAAGGAGGAGGCAAAGACACCCAGCCAAAGGCTTAAATACCTCCCCCACTTCCCTCATCCCCCAGTCATTCTGCCAAGGGAACAAGGAACAGTAGGAGAAATATCAGGGTGAAAAAAGGTGCCAGAAGAACAAAAAAATTACCGCCGCTTCATAGATAAAAACACGGGCAGGAGCTGTGGGCTCTTCCCGTCAGAAGAAAAGAAAATGATCAGGTAAGCATAATTTATGTTTTTCTTCTTAAACGGGAAGAGTTCACAGCTGCATTCATTACTTTTGGGAAAACAATACCCAAGATAGAGGACACTGAAAGCAAACAACGGGTGGGTACAAAAGGCAGCCCCTTCGAAAGGCACCACAGCCTGAAATTACCCGACACCCTAAAAAAATAAAGACGATACGAAGCCCAGGTAACTGCACATTAGTTACACCGCCAGCAAAGCCGAACTAGAGACAACTCAGTCCCAGAGTCTGTTAAGCCCAAACAGCCTCCGAAGAGTCAGCCACACGGGCACGACCCCCAAAAAGGTACTCGGCCATAATACAAGAAACGCTATCTGTCCCCAAAAAGGAGAACAGATTCCTAGGAAAACTCCAAAAGGATCATCCACATGGTTCAACAAATATAGAGCAGCCCAAGTTTGTCTTACAATAGTAGCGTCTATGCAGACTACCTCCCTAGAAACACATGGACCGAATAAAGAGATCCACACACAGGGAAACACGTCCCAAAAGGACTCGAGAGACACCCTAATATTGCTGATACAGTAACATACCCTAAGGTACTCCAGAAAAACAAGAGTTCCCTGTTGCCTCTTATCAGATTGAAACCTGCAGGCTAGGCCAGCAGAGACAGGGGCAATAGGATAACTATCCCAGCAGTTAGGAATGAGCTCTCCAAGAGAACACCAAACCGTCTGAACAGGAACTCTCAATGACCAGCTTCCAAGTAGGAAAGCTGACTCAGGCGTTTTAAAGCCTGCTAGCACACATTCAAAGTGCAAATAGCTGTAGCTGGTTTCAAACTGCTAACCTTCCAAATGCTCACAGCCCTCCGAATACTGGGCTCCAATGAGTGTCCCCTCCCAGTACCAGACTCCAGTAGAAAAGACGCAGACATCAAAAGTCCTCCCACCAAAGGGGAGGACCGACTCTGGAAGAAAACGGTCAACACTACATAGATATCCGATCCCCAAGCTTCCCTCCAGAGTAATGGTCCCAGCACAAAGGCTAGTCAAAGACCGAAAACATGAGTCCCAGACCTCTGGAAGAGAAAGGAAGGGTCGATGAGGAACAAAGTCCCCGGGTAGACCTCTGAGTGCTACTACAAACAGCATGCTACCGTGATTCAGGACAGGCTGCACGGGTACGGGACCCCCTACAGTGCTGTCTTCCCTAAAAAAAGGAACACTTCCCAAGGGAAGAGGGCCCTCAGACCTCAAACATCTATATATCAGAATCCAACATTTAGCAGGAGCCCCAACAGGGTTCAAAACTAACTGGCACCCTTTTTACACCCCCAATGGCTGGGGCACTCACCACCTCCTGTGAACCAGATAAATCCCAAGTCAAACTCTCTCTGTCGCACAGTCAGCATACGGAAGTGAGAAACAAAGTAACCGCACCCGTCACGATGTGCACCGTGCCAGTCACCAAAAGGGAGCGAAATCTCGAGAGATTGCGTCACTGAGATAAGGCCGTTATGTTCCGAAAGGCCGAGAGCCTAGGTATTGCTACGCATTAGCAGATAGAACCACATAACAAACATGTTTAAAGCCCCCCCTTTCAATAACCCCGCTCAGGAGATATTAACCCATGATTCCTCATTAAGATAAATGAGTCCCACTGGGACCCTAGCATGTTTTGTTAACATTACATTCACATATCAAAATAAAATGAAACTATCTTACCGGAATCTAGGCCGTGGAACAGGAACACACCCCCTTCAAGTGTGACAGATAGTAACGTCGCTTCTGATATGGACTTGAGTGAATAAATTTAGTCAGCGAAACTCGTCAATGCTGATTACCAAGGAGCTGTTATTATGAGCCGGGATGGGTTCGCAGGAAAACTCTCCCTGCATCACCGGACTCTAACTTTCATCCATGCTTACACTGAGAGGCTGATAGGATTACTTAAAACTCCAATCCCATTGCAAAGAGTACTACCCTCCATAGGAGACTATCTCGAACTTCTGACAATTCTCTGCCAAACTCCTGTGACGAAAGGCAACGAATGACTGAGGGATGAGGGACGTGGGGAGGTATTTAAGCCTTTGGCTGGGATGTCTTTGCCTCCTCCTGGTGGCCAGGTTCTGTATTTCCCAAAAGTAATGAATGCAGCTGTGGACTCTTCCCGTTTAAGAAGAAAAATCTTTGAGGGAGTAAGCTGGGAGGAAGACTTTTCATGGAATTGTGAGGTCTCATCCCTGTACACAAGTATTCCTCATGTGCAGGGAGTAAAGGCATTCGAGGAGTACTTCTCCAAGTTTAGTAGTTTACTCTATGAATTTTTAGCTAGAGGAATAGAGTTTACCTTGTCCCATAACTATTTCTCTTTCGAAGGTAATATTAGTGCAAAGAACAGCCATGGGGACTTCCATGGCCCCCTCATATGCCAATACTTATATAGCATCCTTCGAGGAGAAATATATTTGGAACAACAATCCATTTGAAAAGAATGTCATCATGTACCATAGGTAGATAGATGATATTCTTATAATTTGGAAGGGAGATGATAAAGATGCAGTAGATTTCAATGAGTATATCAATAATAATAACTTCAATCTTGATTTTACTGGTAAGGTAGACAAGAATAAGACAGAATTCTTGGATCTATTGTTTTTGTAGATGATACCACTAAGAAAACTGTGGTCAAAAAATGTAGAAAGCCAACAGACAGCAATGGCTTTCTAAATGCAAATAGTGCCATTTACTCCAGTGAAAACCAATATACCCCTAGGACAGTTTCTCCGTAGGAACTGTACATCTTTACAAGATTTTGAAGATGAATCCCAGGTACCTTTTTTAAAAAAAGGGTATGATGCTAGTTTAATTGAGCAAGTGGAGACAGAAATAGGGATGACCTACTAGTAAATAAAACTAAAACGCTAGGAAGAAAACATAATGAAGGGGTGAAATGTATTACTACCTACCATTTTGGGACAGGTTTTATTAAATCTACCCTTAGAAAACACTAGAATATCTTATTGTCTGGGGTCACACTTAAATAAGAACCCTGTTACAATTTTCAGAAAAAATTAAAGTATATAAAATATACTAGCCCATTCCAAGCTACGAGCAAAAAAAGAGACAAGTAATCTATCGGCATGGTGTAACAATAAAGGAAGGACTTTCAAATGCAGACGTTTGAATTGCTGCATGTGTAGGTTGGTTTACAAAGAGGATACCATTAGTAATTTAAACAACACAAAGGAATATAAGTTAAAAGAAAGGGCTTCCTGTGTGCTGATACATGCAGTCTATTGTCTTACTTGTGAATGTGGGAAGATTAAGGTTGGTAGAACCAAGAGAAAAGTAAAACGCAGCATATATGAACATATAGAAAACATCGAAAATGGGTTTGATAATCACAGCGTATCAGAACATTTTAAGTGTGTGCATAATAAAAACCCGCAAGGGCTATCAGTGAGAATATTGGAGGCCATTCCAGCATCAGTGGGTAAAAGCCAACAGAGGCTGATACGTTTAAGACAATGTGGGACTCAGTGGATACACTTACTAGACAGTCTGTTCCCTAAAGGGTTAAACATAGACCTGGATTTGCAGGCATTCATGATATAGATATATCTGTTTCTACTAATGCCAGAATTATAAATAAGTATCATGAAATGGGTTTTATTAAATGCTGTATATACAGTATGTTGGTTATGAAATAAAAAAAAAATTAAATGTTTTTTAGTCCACGAAAATGTATTTTAGTTTACTAGGTTGCTTTAGCCTGTTATTATATTCATTTATGTCTTACATGACTATCCTAGGTATCGCCATAAAATATTGTTAAAAATATAAGGTACAATCATATAGTATACTTGTTGAAGAATTGTCTTTCCCCTGCTCAAATTACTGTTAATTGTCATTTTTTTTATATATTAGGTTATTCCTGCAATTTTACAGCAACCTTTAACGCTCTGCCTATTAAGCAAGCAGAGAAAAGATAAATATCCCTTAATTGAAGGAGCCCACTAAGGGCATGTATTAGTCTGATAACATAGAAAGAATCAGCACGGCAGACTAACACGCCCCTTATAACATCACAAAGAAGGGGCTGAAATAGGTAATTTCGGATTGGCCAATACCCACCAATAAGGATAGACTGAGCAGCCATCTTGTATTACTGTGGATATTATTCTTACTTCTTGTGAGTGTTTTTAACTGTATTTTAGCTCCAATAAAAGGAGTAATTCTACCTTGATGTGGGGTTGCACCTTTTTTTCTCTTGTTTTGCTACAGATTTCCTTCAGTTCTTGACTTGAATTAATGTCAACCCAGACTGGTTGACATTATAAGCTGTGGCTGCATTTACTTTTTTTAATTTTGTAGTTGAAGGGACATGAAACCCAAAAAATGTCTCTCATTCAGATAGAGAATACAATTTACTTCTCTTATCAAATTTGCTTTGTTCTCATATTATTTTTTGAAGAGATACCTAGGTGGGTAGCGTCCACATTACAGAAGCACTACATGACAGGAAATAGTGCTGCCATCTAGTGTTCTTGCTAATGTATAACATTGCAGCATTGTATGGCAGCAGATTTGCAACAGATTTGTGCACTCTTCTCAGCTTACAGCCCTGCTTTTCAACAAAGGATGACAAGAAAACAAAGAAAAGCTGAATTTATACTTACGGATACATTTCTTTCGGAATGAGGAGAGTCTATAGGTGTCCATAACATGTCGGATATATTTCCTGCCACTGGGAGGAGGTCAAGAACCCTCACAAGAGCTTTAATCCCTCCCACCTCATCTCTACCGGGTCTGACACTTCTACCATAAGACCCACTACTTCCATACATTGTGCTACAGAGGCGGAATGAGCCATCTGTAGGAAAAGACAGACAGTCTGAAGTTTGGCTCTGAAAAGTTCTGAGCAAAATAAGCGAATTTGAACCAAGTATATTATCACACTCAGAAAGACCACCCTTGTGGCTGGTGATAAACTTTTGGGACACAACCACAAGAGGGAATCCCAGCACTCAAAAGAGGTAATGCACGTCACCCCAGGGTCACTACCCTGGACCCCAAACAGTAAAAGAAACAGGCAGCAGGGGTGACCGCAAGTAACATTTAATCAAAAGTTACATAGAGAGAAAATACGGCAACATTACGGGAGGTTATCCCTTAATCATGCCATGCCAAACACACAAACATTACTGACTTACATACTGAGATACCACTAGGTGGCGCGGTTAGTCATTTCATGTATTAAAGGGACACTAAACCCAAATTTTGTATTTCCCGATTCAGATAGAGCATGCAATTTTAAGCAACTTTCTAATATACTCCTATTATCAATTTTTCTTTGTTCTCTTCCTATCTTTAGTTAAAAATCCTCTTGATTTAAATAGCAGGAATGTGATGCATAGTAGCCGGCCCATTTTTGGTTGAGAACCTGGGTTATGCTTGCATATTGGTGGGCAAATGTAAGCCTCCAATAAGTAAGCGCTGTCCATGGTGCTGAACCTAAAATGGGCTGGCAAGATTTACATTCCCGCTTTTGAAATAAAGATAGCAAGAGAATGAAGAAAACTTGATAATAGGAGTAAATTAGAAAGTTGCTTAAAATGTAATGCTCTGTCTGAATCATGAAAGAAAAATTTGGGTTCAGTGTCCCTTTAACTCATTCATGACTATCATAACAATATATTTTACAATATTACCCAGTTTTTCAAAATATTTAATACAGACTCATTCGTAATAAACTTAACAGAATAAATAATCTGACCAGGAGGGGAGAACCCCCTTTAAATGCCCAATCAACTCATACTGCAGATAAATTACTCTACTAACTAGGACAGGGACTATACAAATACAGACAAGTCCCAATCTCTATTTAGACCTTTAGGCTCAAGGGACCCTAATTCATAGATCAAAAAGGATTCTCTTTGCTTTAAACACAACTCTCTATCCCCACCTCTACATGCTACGTCAATATGGTCAATGACTTGAAATTTAAGCTGGCTGATAGAATGACCGGCTTTCAGAAAATAGTTAGCTAGTGGAGCTTTTAAATTACCAGTACGAATATTACTTTTATGCTCTATAATGCATCTTTGGCAGATCTAGTGGACTCACCTATACACACACCCCTACATGGACACTTGATCATATAGATTATAAATGTAGTTAAACAGGTGAAAAAACCTTTAATGTAATATTTTTTTTTACCAGTGTGTGGGTGATGAAATATGGGACCTTTGGTAATGTTACTGCAACATGACCACCCTAAACAGGGATAACATCCTTTATTTTCTGAAGTAATATATCGGGAACTAGTTTTAACTTTAGGGCCCACATCTGCCTTTATCAATTTCATTTGAATATTCATACCTTTTTTATAGGCTGGAATAGGGTGTGCTTGAAATTCTACAATATACGGATTGCATCTAGCTAACACTTACCAATGTTTTTTTAATAATTTTTTGAATTTCAGAACTCTGAGTTATACTCAGACACAAATAAAAATCTTTGATTTTTATTATCCATTTTTTTTTTTATCCATTTTTTTAGATTTACTCCTGTCTATTGATGACAACAGATTAGATCTAGGTATAGATTTAACCAACTTAATCTCTTCATGAATTAAATTATCCGGATATCCTCTCTCTTTATTCCCCATCTCTTCTAGCCTTTTATCTACAATACGTACTCGTAAAAGTTGACTATGGGGAAGAGACCTAATTAGAGAGGAGGGATGGGCACTATCAAATCTTAAAACTATTACGGTCAGTGCTTTTTCTGAAAAGATCAGTTTTAAATGAGTTACCTTCTTTGATCACCCTTACGTCAAGAAAGTCTAAGTATTCCTCACTCCAGACTAACTTAAATCTTACATGACTGGTAGATAGATTTAACTCATTTACAAAGTCTACCAGGGTTCTAACGTCGCCCAACCATAATCCAAATATGTTATCGATATATCGCCATACACTTTTGGGGACATTGATATCCCATTCATGTTCCTGAAGGAAAGATACCATTCTGTTGTTATGAGCAGTAGCTAGAGAAAGACGGAGCTTGGGCCAAGATAGCGTCCAAATAAGGAGCAACAGAAATCCCTGAGCTCTGAACACTGCTAAGCCACTAAAAGTTTTGGGAAGATGTGGGGGGCATGCTGAGAAAAGCAAACTTTAGAAACTGTAAATAATCCTTGTGATATGGAATATGCAGATATGCATTCTTTAAATCTATAGTTGTCATAAATCGACCCTCCTGAATTGGTACAGATTATTTCCATTTTGAAAGAGGGTACCCGAACAAATTTGTTAAAGGGACACTGTACCCAAATATTTTCTTTTGTGATTCAGATAGAGCATGCAATTTAAGCAACTTTCTAATTTACTCCTATTATCAACTTTTCTTCATTCTCTTGGTATGTTTATTTGAAAAGCAAGAATGTAAGTTTAGATGCTGGCCCATTTTTGGTGAACAACCTGGGTTGTCCTTGCTGATTGAACAGCACCAATAAACCAGTGCTGTCCATGGTTCTGAAACCAAACATTTGCTGGCTCCTTAGCTTAGATGACTTCTTTTTCAAATAAAGATAGCAAGAGAAGGAAGAATAATTGATAATAGAAGTAAATTAGAAAGTTGCTTAAAAGTGCATGCTCTATCTGAATCATGAAAGAAAAAATTTGGGTTCAGTGTCCCTTTAAGAGTTTTTAAGTCCAGAATAGGACAATAAGTGCCATGCTTCTTTGGGACAATGAAGAGGTTGGAGTAGAAACCCTGAACCTGTTGAGCTATTGGAACAGTTTGGATCACTCCCATATCCTCTAAGTCTTGAGCACATTGAACAGGATCCTTTACAGGATTCTATAGAACGTCAGATGAGTCAAATGAAACCTTTCCCATGGAGGTCTGATTTGTGATTTCTGATTTGAGTTGGGCTTTTTTGCTTCGTTTGTTTTTTAGACCAAGAAGATCCTGTTTTCAAGGAAGGGTTGGAGAATTCAGACTTCTTGTTGGAGGGGACTTTTGATCTCTAGGGGAGCGAACAAACAAAAACAATTTGTTTGTTTGTACTTCCCCTTAGATTTCTTGCCTGAGGAAAAAAACATAATTTAAGTAAGAACTTACCTGATAAATTCATTTATTTCATATTGGCAAGAGTCCATGAGCTAGTGACGTATGGGATATACAATCCTACCAGGAGGGGCAAAGTATCCCAAACCTCAAAAAGCATATAAATACACCCCTCAACACACCGACAATTCAGTTTAACGAATAGCCAAGTAGTGGGGTGATAAAAAAACAGAATTTATGTTTACCTGATAAATTTCTTTCTCCAACGGTGTGTCCGGTCCACGGCGTCATCCTTACTTGTGGGATATTCTCTTCCCCAACAGGAAATGGCAAAGAGCCCAGCAAAGCTGGTCACATGATCCCTCCTAGGCTCCGCCTACCCCAGTCATTCGACCGACGTTAAGGAGGAATATTTGCATAGTAGAAACCATATGGTACCGTGGTGACTGTAGTTAAAGAAAATAAATTATCAGACCTGATTAAAAAAAAAAAACCAGGGCGGGCCGTGGACCGGACACACCGTTGGAGAAAGAAATTTATCAGGTAAACATAAATTCTGTTTTCTCCAACATAGGTGTGTCCGGTCCACGGCGTCATCCTTACTTGTGGGAACCAATACCAAAGCTTTAGGACACGGATGAAGGGAGGGAGCAAATCAGGTCACCTAAATGGAAGGCACCACGGCTTGCAAAACCTTTCTCCCAAAAATAGCCTCAGAAGAAGCAAAAGTATCAAACTTGTAAAATTTGGTAAAAGTGTGCAGTGAAGACCAAGTCGCTGCCCTACATATCTGATCAACAGAAGCCTCGTTCTTGAAGGCCCATGTGGAAGCCACAGCCCTAGTGGAATGAGCTGTGATTCTTTCGGGAGGCTGCCGTCCGGCAGTCTCGTAAGCCAATCTGATGATGCTTTTAATCCAAAAAGAGAGAGGTAGAAGTTGCTTTTTGACCTCTCCTTTTACCTGAATAAACAACAAACAAGGAAGATGTTTGTCTAAAATCCTTTGTAGCATCTAAATAGAATTTTAGAGCGCGAACAACATCCAAATTGTGCAACAAACGTTCCTTCTTTGAGACTGGTTTCGGACACAGAGAAGGTACGATAATCTCCTGGTTAATGTTTTTGTTAGAAACAACTTTTGGAAGAAAACCAGGTTTAGTACGTAAAACCACCTTATCTGCATGGAACACCAGATAAGGAGAAGAACACTGCAGAGCAGATAATTCTGAAACTCTTCTAGCAGAAGAAATTGCAACTAAAAACAAAACTTTCCAAGATAATAACTTAATATCAACGGAATGTAAGGGTTCAAACGGAACCCCCTGAAGAACTGAAAGAACTAAATTGAGACTCCAAGGAGGAGTCAAAGGTTTGTAAACAGGCTTGATTCTAACCAGAGCCTGAACAAAGGCTTGAACATCTGGCACAGTTGCCAGTTTTTTGTGAAGTAACACCGACAAGGCGGAAATCTGTCCCTTCAGGGAACTTGCAGATAATCCTTTTTCCAATCCTTCTTGAAGGAAGGATAGAATCCTAGGAATCTTAACCTTGTCCCAAGGGAATCCCTTAGATTCACACCAACAGATATATTTTTTCCAAATCTTGTGGTAAATCTTTCGAGTTACAGGCTTTCTGGCCTGAACAAGAGTATCGATAACAGAATCTGAGAATCCTCGCTTCGATAAAATCAAGCGTTCAATCTCCAAGCAGTCAGCTGGAGTGAAACCAGATTCGGATGTTCGAACGGACCCTGAACAAGGAGGTCTCGTCTCAAAGGTAGCTTCCAAGGTGGAGCCGATGACATATTCACCAGATCTGCATACCAAGTCCTGCGTGGCCACGCAGGAGCTATCAAGATCACCGACGCCCTCTCCTGATTGATCCTGGCTACCAGCCTGGGGATGAGAGGAAACGGCGGGAACACATAAGCTAGTCTGAAGGTCCAAGGTGCTACTAGTGCATCCACTAGAGCCGCCTTGGGATCCCTGGATCTGGACCCGTAGCAGGGAACTTTGAAGTTCTGACGAGAGGCCATTAGATCCATGTCTGGAATGCCCCACAGCTGAGTGACTTGGGCAAAGATTTCCGGATGGAGTTCCCACTCCCCCGGATGCAATGTCTGACGACTCAGAAAATCCGCTTCCCAATTTTCCACTCCTGGGATGTGGATAGCAGACAGGTGGCAGGAGTGAGACTCCGCCCATAGA
The DNA here is from genome assembly GCF_027579735.1 of Bombina bombina. Taxonomy (NCBI): domain Eukaryota; kingdom Metazoa; phylum Chordata; class Amphibia; order Anura; family Bombinatoridae; genus Bombina; species Bombina bombina. Next base: position 622,069,135 of record NC_069500.1, on the reverse strand, counting down.
ATAATCTTGGTCACTTCTTCCATCGCTAGGGAACTCCTTGTTCCCCCCTGATGGTTGATGTACGCAACAGTCGTCATGTTGTCTGATTGAAATCGTATGAACTTGGTCCTCGCTAGCTGAGGCCAAGCCTTGAGAGCATTGAATATCGCTCTCAGTTCCAGAATATTTATCGGTAGAAGAGATTCTTCCCGAGACCAAAGACCCTGAGCTTTCAGGGATCCCCAGACCGCGCCCCAGCCCATCAGACTGGCGTCGGTCGTGACAATGACCCACTCTGGTCTGCGGAATGTCATCCCTTGTGACAGGTTGTCCAGGGACAGCCACCAACGGAGTGAGTCTCTGGTCCACTGATTTACTTGTATCTTTGGAGACAAGTCTGTATAGTCCCCATTCCACTGACTGAGCATGCACAGTTGTAATGGTCTTAGATGAATGCGCGCAAAAGGAACTATGTCCATTGCCGCTACCATCAACCCGATCACTTCCATGCACTGAGCTAAGGAAGGAAGAGGAACGGAATGAAGTATCCGACAAGAGTCCAGAAGTTTTGTTTTTCTGGCCTCTGTTAGAAAAATCCTCATTTCTGAGGAGTCTATAATTGTTCCCAAGAAGGGAACCCTTGTTGACGGGGATAGAGAACTCTTTTCCACGTTCACTTTCCAGCCGTGAGATCTGAGAAAGGCCAGGACGATGTCCGTGTGAGCCTTTGCTTGAGGAAGGGACGACGCTTGAATCAGAATGTCGTCCAGGTAAGGTACTACTGCAATGCCCCTTGGTCTTAGCACCGCTAGAAGGGACCCTAGTACCTTTGTGAAAATCCTTGGAGCAGTGGCTAATCCGAAAGGAAGCGCCACAAACTGGTAATGTTTGTCCAGGAATGCAAACCTTAGGAACCGATGATGTTCCTTGTGGATAGGAATATGTAGATACGCATCCTTTAAATCCACCGTGGTCATGAATTGACCTTCCTGGATGGAAGGAAGGATAGTTCGAATGGTTTCCATCTTGAACGATGGAACCTTGAGAAATTTGTTTAAGATCTTGAGATCTAAGATTGGTCTGAACGTTCCCTCTTTTTTGGGAACTATGAACAGATTGGAGTAGAACCCCATCCCTTGTTCTCTTAATGGAACAGGATGAATCACTCCCATTTTTAACAGGTCTTCTACACAATGTAAGAACGCCTGTCTTTTTATGTGGTCTGAAGACAACTGAGACCTGTGGAACCTCCCCCTTGGGGGAAGTCCCTTGAATTCCAGAAGATAACCCTGGGAGACTATTTCTAGTGCCCAAGGATCCAGAACATCTCTTGCCCAAGCCTGAGCGAAGAGAGAGAGTCTGCCCCCCACCAGATCCGGTCCCGGATCGGGGGCCAATATTTCATGCTGTCTTGGTAGCAGGTGCAGGTTTCTTGGCCTGCTTTCCCTTGTTCCAGCCTTGCATTGGTCTCCAAGCTGGCTTGGCTTGAGAAGTATTACCCTCTTGCTTAGAGGACGTAGCACTTTGGGCTGGTCCGTTTTTACGAAAGGGACGAAAATTAGGTCTATTTTTTGCCTTGAAAGGCCGATCCTGAGGAAGGGCGTGGCCCTTACCCCCAGTGATATCAGATATAATCTCTTTCAAGTCAGGGCCAAACAGCGTTTTCCCCTTGAAAGGAATGTTCAGTAGCTTGTTCTTGGAAGACGCATCAGCCGACCAAGATTTCAACCAAAGCGCTCTGCGCGCCACAATAGCAAACCCAGAATTCTTAGCCGCTAACCTAGCCAATTGCAAAGTGGCGTCTAGAGTGAAAGAATTAGCCAATTTGAGAGCATTGATTCTGTCCATAATCTCCTCATAAGGAGGAGAATCACTATCGAGCGCCTTTATCAGTTCATCAAACCAGAAAAATGCGGCTGTAGTGACAGGGACAATGCATGAAATGGGTTGTAGAAGGTAACCCTGCTGAACAAACATCTTTTTAAGCAAACCTTCTAATTTTTTATCCATAGGATCTTTGAAAGCACAACTATCCTCTATGGGTATAGTGGTGCGTTTGTTTAAAGTAGAAACCGCTCCCTCGACCTTGGGGACTGACTGCCATAAGTCCTTTCTGGGGTCGACCATAGGAAACAATTTTTTAAATATGGGGGGAGGGACGAAAGGAATACCGGGCCTTTCCCATTCTTTATTAACAAAGTCCGCCACCCGCTTGGGTATAGGAAAAGCTTCTGGGAGCCCCGGCACCTCTAGGAACTTGTCCATTTTACATAGTTTCTCTGGAATGACTAACTTTTCACAATCATCCAGAGTGGATAATACCTCCTTAAGCAAAATGCGGAGATGTTCCAACTTAAATTTAAATGTAACCACATCAGGTTCAGCCTGATGAGAAATGTTCCCTGAATCAGTAATTTCTCCCTCAGACAAAACCTCCCTGGCCCCTTCAGATTGGGTTAGGGGCCCTTCAGAGATATTAATATCAGCGTCGTCATGCTCTTCAGTATCTAAAACAGAGCAGCCACGCTTACGCTGACAAGGGTTCATTTTGGCTAAAATGTTTTTGACAGAATTATCCATTACAGCCGTTAATTGTTGCATAGTAAGGAGAATTGGCGCGCTAGATGTACTAGGGGCCTCCTGAGTGGGCAAGACTCGTGTAGACGAAGGAGGGAATGATGCAGTACCATGCTTACTCCCCTCACTTGAGGAATCATCTTGGGCATCATTATCATTGTCACATAAATCACATTTATTTAAATGAATAGGAATTCTGGCTTCCCCACATTCAGAACACAGTCTATCTGGTAGTTCAGACATGTTAAACAGGCATAAACTTGATAACAAAGTACAAAAAACGTTTTAAACTAAAACCGTTACTGTCACTTTAAATTTTAAACTGAACACACTTTATTACTGCAATTGCGAAAAAACATGAAGGAATTGTTCAAAATTCACCAAATTTTCACCACAGTGTCTTAAAGCCTTAAAAGTATTGCACACCAAATTTGGAAGCTTTAACCCTTAAAATAACGGAACCGGAGCCGTTTTTAACTTTAACCCCTTTACAGTCCCTGGTATCTGCTTTGCTGAGACCCAACCAAGCCCAAAGGGGAATACGATACCAAATGACGCTTTCAGAAGTCTTTTCTAAGTATCAGAGCTCCTCTCACATGCGACTGCATGCCATGCCTCTCAAAAACAAGTGCGCAACACCGGCGCGAAAATGAGACTCTGCCTATGCTTTGGGAAAGCCCCTAAGAATAAGGTGTCTAAAACAGTGCCTGCCGATATTATTATATCAAAAAACCCAAATAAAATGATTCCTCAAGGCTAAATATGTGTTAATAATGAATCGATTTAGCCCAGAAAAAGTCTACAGTCTTAATAAGCCCATGTGAAGCCCTTATTTACAATCGTAATAAACATGGCTTACCGGATCCCATAGGGAAAATGACAGCTTCCAGCATTACATCGTCTTGTTAGAATGTGTCATACCTCAAGCAGCAAGAGACTGCACACTGTTCCCCCAACTGAAGTTAATTGCTCTCAACAGTCCTGTGTGGAACAGCCATGGATTTTAGTTACGGTTGCTAAAATCATTTTCCTCATACAAACAGAAATCTTCATCTCTTTTCTGTTTCTGAGTAAATAGTACATACCAGCACTATTTCAAAATAACAAACTCTTGATTGAATAATAAAAAACTACAGTTAAACACTAAAAAACTCTAAGCCATCTCCGTGGAGATGTTGCCTGTACAACGGCAAAGAGAATGACTGGGGTAGGCGGAGCCTAGGAGGGATCATGTGACCAGCTTTGCTGGGCTCTTTGCCATTTCCTGTTGGGGAAGAGAATATCCCACAAGTAAGGATGACGCCGTGGACCGGACACACCTATGTTGGAGAAATATAGCCACCATAAAAAGGGTGGGTCTCAGACTCTTGCCAATATGAAAGAAATGAATTTATCAGGTAAGTTCTTACATAAATTATGTTTTCTTTCATGAAATTGGCAAGAGTCCATGAGCTAGTTACGCATGGGATAGTAATACCCAAGACGTGAAACTCCACAGAAATAACTAGAGAGGGAGGGATAAAATTATAACAGCCATTTTTCGCTGAAAAAAATAAATCCACAACCCAAAATATAAGTTTTTATTCTCATAATGAAGGAAAAAACTCAAACATAAGCAGAGGAATCAAACTGAAACGGCTGCCTGAAGAACTTTTCTACCAAAAAATGCTTCTGAAGAAGCAAATACATCAAAACGGTAGAATTTAGTAAATGTATGCAAATAAGACCAAATTGCTGCTTTGCAAATCTGATCAACTGAAGCTTCATTCTTAAAATCCCAAGAAGTGTAGACTGATCTAGTAGAATGAGCTGTAATTCTTTGAGGCGGGGCCTGACCCGACTCCAAATAAGCCTGATGAATCAAAAGCTTTAACCACGATGCCAAGGAAATGGCAGAAGCCTTCTGACATTTCATAGAACCAGAAAAGATAACAAATAGACTAGAAGTCTTCTTGAAATATTTAGTAGCTTCAACATAATATTTCAAAGCTCTAACCACATCCAAAGAATGCAAGGATCTATCCAAAGAATTCTGTGGATTAGGACACAAAGAAGGGACAACAATTTCTCTATTAATGTTGTTAGAATTCACAATCTTAGATAGAAATTTAAATGAAGTCCACAAAAAATGCCTTATCCTGATGAAAATTCAGAAAAGGGGATTCACAAGAAAGAGTAGATCATTCGGAAACTCTTCTAGCAGAAGAGATGGCCAAAAGGAACAATACTTTCCAAGAAAGTTGTTTAATGTCCAAAGAATGCATAGGCTCAAACGGAGGAGCCTGTAAAGCCTTCAAAACCAAATTAAGACTCCAAGGAGGAGAGATTGGATTTAATGACAGGCTTAAAGTGAGGGTAAAGTTAACAACACTCGTTCACTTTATATTGTAGCCTTTTTTAAAATAGGGCTAGTTTCATTCATCATATTTTTTATATTGTATTATATAATGCTGTTTTTAACCTTTTACACAGCCGATGATGATAATCTTTACTCCGCTCGCCATTTTGTCAAATTGATTGACAGGCGAGTGATATTTGATCCTCCAATGCTCTTTTTCCCCTTAAGGGGTTCAACCCATTCTTTGCAACATCATGCGAATGCTAAGCGCATGTGTTAAACCCGTATTAGCATAATTTATTCTCCATGCTCGTTCATGAGACACGCATGCTCCGTAGATCTCATCTGTATGATTGATTTAGTGCAGATAACAATATTCTTTTAGAGCTGACTCTCAGTGGTATTAGAGTATCAGAAGAAGTGTAGAGTGGACAGCTTGTACATCTATGTTGGTAAGGATACACAAGCATAGGTGCAATCTGTGTGAGATGAAACAATGTCCAATGCTCAGTGAAGTAAGTTAGCGCTGTTGACTTATAGGGTAAATAGGAATCAGGTAGTACTGTCACTTTAGGGGACGTGATACTGTTACAGCAAGTTGATGGAAATTCAGACAGAGCTGTGAAGGAGTAGCAGCAGGAAAACTCTTACTGTAGTTGCTCCGCAGATAGTTAGTCTCACATGGAGGATGGTGACGTCACAGAGTGGGTGGAGTCAAACCCGCTGATTGGAGCAGGGCTTGTGTCCATTAAACAACAATACTGCTACAACCGGGTAATCTTGATGCTGAAATTCCCACAAGAAGCAGGTATGGGTGAGGAGGGGTAGCAGCCAAGGTTCCTTCCGAATGAAGAGTGATGTTGTGATATGTTACCAGTTGGTGCTTATGCGGTAACAGGTCCGTGAGAGCTGAGCTGCTGTAGGAAATTGGGGAGAAAGGTACAGAGTCTTTATGTCTGTATGGTATATGAGGATGGTAAATCCGTAAATGGGAAAACAACTTGCTGGTGTTACTGTTAGGCAATTTGCTAACAGATATCCAAAGTTTGACTCTCCCAAATAGCGTAGACAGACAGGACAAGGAAGGTGTAGCAAATAAGAATCTGACACAATGAATGAATATAGTAATTCATTGAATACTATGCTTCAAAGGGTATTGGCGCATGCGCAGTTCAAGTGATCATCGTGAACGCGCTTCTGAGCGACGTAGAGAGTGGGTGGGACCGCTCAAGAAGACAAACACAGGAGAACACGGAAGTATGGGTTGGGAGGAGTCGGCAAGTAGACGCTACATGATTTAAAATATAAATAGTATAAAAACTATAGGTGTAACATAAAAAAAAAAGTTAGCGACTGCATTAATGTACTATTGGTAAATGCTTAGGTGTCTTCTATAACATTTAACTTTACCTTCACTTTAATACGGACCAAAGCCTGCACAAAACAGTGAATATCAGGAAGCTTAGCAATCTTTCTGTGAAATAAAACAGAAAGAGCAGAGATTTGTCCCCTCAAGGAACTTGCAGACAAACCTTTATCCAAACCATCCTGAAGAAACTGTAAAATTCTAGGAATTCTAAAAGAATGCCAGGAGAATTTATGAGAAAAACACCATGAAATATAAGTCTTCCAAATTTGATAATAAATCTTCCTAGAAACAGATTTACGAGCCTGTAACATAGTATTAATTACTAAGTCAGAGAAACCTCAATGACTAAGCATTCAATTTCCAAAATTTAATGATTTGAGATCCTGATGGAAAAACTGACCTTAAGACAGAAGGTCTGGCCTTAATGGAAGTGGCCAAGGTTGGCAACTGGACAACCGGACAAGATCTGCACAGCAGAACCTGTGAGGCCATGCTGGAGCTACCAGCAACACACACGATTGTTCCATGGTGATCTTGGAAATCACTCATGGAAGAAGAACCAGAGGCGGGAAGATAGCAGTTCCTTGGTGTTACCAACCTGCTTATAACGCATCCACAGCTTCCGCATGAGGATTCCTGGACCTGGACAGGTACCTGGGTAGTTTCTTCTTTAGATGGGAAGCCATCAGATCCATTTCTGGAAGACCCCACATCTGAACAATCTGAGAAAACACATCAGGATGGAGTGACCACTCCCCCGGATGTACAGTCTGACGGCTGAGATAATCCGCTTCCCAATTGTCTATACCTGGGATATGAACCACAGAAATTAGACAGGAGCTGGATTCTGCCCAAGCAAGTATCCAAGATACTTCTTTCATAGCTTGGGGACTGAGTCCCACCCTGTTGATTGACATATGCCACAGTTGTGATATTGTCCGTCTGAAAACAAATGAACGGTTCTCTCTTCAACAGAGGCCAAACCTGAAGAGCCCTGAAAATAGCACAGATTTCTAAAATATTGATTGGTAATCTCGCCTCTTGAGATTTCCAAACCCCTTGTGCTGTCAGAGATCCCCAGACAGCTCCCCAACCTGAAAGACTTGCATCTGTTGTGATCATAGTCCAGGTTGGACGAACAAAAGAGGCCCCTTGAACTATACGATGGTGATCTAACCCCCAAGTCAGAGATAGACAAACATTGGGATTTAAGGATATTAATTGTGATATTGTGATATCTTTGTATAATCCCTGAACCATTGGTTCAGCATACAAAGCTGGAGAGGTCTCATATGAAAACAAGCAAAAGGGATTGCTGCAGTCATGAGACCTAAAACTTCCATGCACATAGCTACTGAAGGGAATGATTGAGACTGAAGGTTCCGACAGGCTGAAACCAATTTAAATTGTCTCTTGTCTGTTAGAGACCGAGTCATGGACACTGAATCTTTCTGGAAACCTAAAAAGGTGACCCTTGTGTGAGGAATCAAAGAACTTTTTGGTAAATTGATCCTCTAACCATGTCTTTGAAGAAACAACACTAGTTGATTTGTGTGAGATTCTGCAGAATGTAAAGACTGAGCTAGTACCAAGATATCGTCCAAATAAGGAAATACCGAAATACCCCGTTCTCTGATTACAGAGAGTAGGGCACCGAGAACTTTTGAAAAGATTCTTGGAGCGGACGCTAGGCCAAATGGAAGAGCGACAAATTGGTAATGCTTGTCTAGAAAAGAGAATCTCAGAAACGGATAGTGATCTAGATGAATCGGAATATGAAGATATACATCCTGTAAGTCTATTGTGGACATATAATGCCCTTGCTGAACAAAAGGCAAAATAGTCCTTATATTCACCATTTTGAAAGTTGGCACTCTTACATAACGATTCAAAATTTTAAGATACAGAACTGTCCTGAATGAATTTTCTTTCTTTGGGACAATGAATAGATTTGAATAAAACCCCAGACCCTGTTCCTGAAACTGAACTGGTATGATTAACCCTGAAAGCTCCAGGTCTGAAACACACTTCAGATAAGTCTGAGTCTTCACTGTATTTGCTGGGATGCGTAAGAGAAAAAATTTTCTCACAGGAGGTCTTACTCTGAATCTTATTCGGTACCCTTGAGAGACAATAATCTGAATCCATTGATTTTGGAAACAATCTGCCCAAATGTCTTGGAAAAAACTTAATCTGCCCCCTACCAGCTGGGCTGGAATGAGGGCCGCACCTTCATGCGGATTTGGGGGCTGGCTTTAGTTTCTTAAACGGTTTGGATTTACTCCAACTTGAAGAAGGTTTCCAATTGGAACCAGATTGTTTGGGGGAAGGATTAGGTTTCTGTTCCATATTTTGTCGAAAGGAACAAAAACGATTAGAAGCTTTAGATTTACCCTTAAGTCTTTTATCCTTAGGCAAAAAAAAAACTCCCTTCCGTCCAGTGACAGTTGAAATAATCGAATCCAACTGAGAACCAAATAACTTATTACCTTGGAAAGAAAGAGATAGTAATCTAGACTTGGATACCACATCAGCATTCCAATATTTGAGCCACAAAGCTCATCTAGCTAAAATAGCTACAGACATAGATTTAACATCAATTTTGATGATATCAAAAATGGCATCACAGATAAACTGATTAGCATGCTGAAGCAAACGAACAATGCTAGACAAATCAGGATTTATTTCCTGTTGCGCTAAACTTTCCAACCAATAAGTTGATGTAGTTGCAACATCAGCCACAGAAATGGCATGCCTGAAAAGATGGCCAGGATATAAATAAGCTTTCCTTAGATAAGATTCAAATTTCCTTTCTAAAGGATCTTTAAAAGAAGTACTATCTTCCATAGGAATAGTAGTACGTTTAGCAAGAGTAGAAATAGCCCCATCAACTTTGGGGATCTTTTCCCAAAACTCCAAACTAACTACTGGCAAAGGATATGATTTTTTAAACCTTGAAGAAGGAATAAAAGAAGTACCAGGCCTATTCCATTCCTTAGAAATCAAATCAGAAATAGCATCAGGAACTGAAAAAAACTCTGGAGTAACCACAGGAGGTTTCTAAACAGAATTTAAACGTTTACTAGTTTTAATATCAAGAGGACTAGTTTCCTCAATATCCAATGTAATCAACACCTCTTAACAAGGAACGAATATACTCCATTTTAAATAAATAAGTAGATTTGTCAGTGTCAATATCTGAGGAAGGATCTTCTGAATCAGATAGATCCTCATCAGAGGAGGATAATTCATTATGTTGTTGGTCATTTGAAATTTCAACAACTTTATGAGAAGTTTTAAAAGACCTTTTACATTTGTTAGAAGGCGGGAGGGCAGACAAAGCCTTATGAATTGCATCAGCAATAAAAACATAATTTATGTAAGAACTTACCTGATAAATTCATTTCTTTCATATTGGCAAGAGTCCATGAGCTAGTGACGTATGGGATATACAATCCTACCAGGAGGGGCAAAGTTTCCCAAACGTCAAAATGCCTATAAATACAACCCTCACCACACCCACAATTCAGTTTAACAAATAGCCAAGTAGTGGGGTGATAAAGGAGTAAAAAGCATCAACAAAGGAATCTGGAAATAATTGTGCTTTATACAAAAAAATTCATAACCACCATAAGAAAAGGGTGGGCCTCATGTACTCTTGCCAATATGAAAGAAATGAATTTATCAGGTAAGTTCTTACATAAATTATGTTTTCTTTCATGTAATTGGCAAGAGTCCATGAGCTAGTGACGTAAGGGATATCAAATACCCAAGATGTTGAACTCCACGCAAGAGTCACTAGAGAGGGAGGGATAAAAATAAACAACAGCCATATGCTGAAAAATTAATCCACAACCCAAAATATAAGTTATTCTCATGAAGAAAAGAAAAACTTAAAATCATCAGCAGAAGAATCAAACTAAAACAGCTGCCTGAAGAACTTTTCTACCAAAAACTGCTTCTGAAGAAGCAAATACATAAAAACGGTAGAATTTAGTAAATGTATGCAAAGAGGACCAAGTCGTTGCTTTGCAAATCTGATCAACTGAAGCTTCATTCTTGAAAGCCCACGAAGTGGAAACTGATCTAGTAGAATGAGCTGTAATTCTGAGGCGGGGCCTGACCAGACTCTAAATAAGCTTGATGAATCAAAAGTTTCAACCAAGAAGCCAAGGAAAAAGCAGAAGCCTTCTGACCTTTCCTAGGACCAGAAAATATAACAAATAGACTAGAAGTCGTTCTGAAAGCTTTAGTAGCTTCAACATAATATTTCAAAGCTCTCACCACATCTAAAGAATGTAAGGATTTTTCCAAAGAATTCATAGGATTAGGACACAAGGAAGGGACAACAATTTCTCTACTAAATGTTGTTAGAATTCACAACTTTAGATAAGAACTTAAATGAAGTCCGCAAAACCGCCTTATCCTAATGAAATATCAGAAAAGGAGATTCACAAGAAAGAGCAGAAAGCTCAAAAACTCTTCTAGCAGAAGAGATGGCCAAAAGGAACAACACTTTCCAAGAAAGTAGTTTAATGTACAAAGAGTGCATAGGCTCAAATGGAGGAGACTAACGCCCTCAAAACCAAATTAAGACTTCAAGGAGGAGAAATTGATTTAATGACAGGTTTAATACGAACTAAAGCATGAACAAAAACAGTGAAAATCAGGAAGAGTAGCAATCTTTTTGTGAAAGAAAACAGAAAGAGCAGATATTTGTCCATTCAAAGTACTTACAAACCTTTATCCAAACCATCCTGAAGTAACTCTAAAATTCTAGGAATGCTAAAAGAATGCCAAGAGAATTTATGAGAAGAACACCATGAAATGTAAGTCTTCCAAACTTGATAATAAATCTTCCTAGAGACAGATTTACGGGCTTGTTACATAGTATTAATTACTGAGTCAGAGAAACCTCTATGACTTAGCACTAAGCGTTCAATTTCCATACCTTCAAATTTAATGATTTGAGATCCTGATGGAAAAACGGACCTTGAGACAGTAGGTTCGGCCTTAATGGAAGTGGCCAAGGTTGGCAACTGGACATCCGAACAAGATCCGCATACCAAAACCTGTGTGGCCATGCTGGAGCTACCAGCAACACAAATGATTGTTCCATGATGATTTTGGAGACCACTCTCAGAAGAAGAACTAGAGGCGGGAAGATATAAGCAGGTTGATAACACCAAGGAAGTGTCAGCGCATCCAATGCTTCCGCCTGAGAATCCCTGGACCTGGACAGGTATCTGGGAAGTTTCTTTTTTAGATGAGAAGCCATCAGATCAATTTCTGGAAGACCCCACATCTGAACAATCTGAGAGAACACATCCGGATGGAGAGACCACTCCCCTGGATGTAAAGTCTGACGGCTGAGATAATCCGCCTCCCAATTGTCTACACCTGGGATATGAACCGCAGAAATTAGACAGGAGCTGGATTCCGCCCAAACAAGTATACAAGATACTTCTTTCATAGCTTGGGGACTGTGAGTCCCACCCTGATGATTGACATATGCCACTGTTGTAATATTGTCTGTCTGAAAACAAATTAACGGTTCTCTCTTTAACAGAGGCCAAAACTGAAGAGCTCTGAGAATTGCATGGAGTTCTTGAGATTTCCAAACCCTTTGTGCTGTCAGAGATCCCTAGACAGCTCCCCAACCTGAAAGACTCGCATCTGTTGTGATCACAGTCCAGGTCAGCCGAACAAAAGAGGCCCCTTGAACTAAACGCTGGTGATTTAACCACCACGTCAGAGAGTGTTAAACATTGGGATTTAAGGATATTAACTGTGATATCTTTGTATAATCCCGGCACCATTAATTCAGCATACAAAGCTGGTGTCGTGATCCAGCCTAGAATTGAACCAGGGACCTGTTTCTATTTCTGCTGCTGTTCTTCCCAGCCTGTTGTTTTACCACTTTGCCACCAGATGGCTTGATCACAGGCTAAGAATATTGGGTTTTCCTGTTTGCTGCAACTTTGGCTCTCTGGCTCCACCTGCTTACCAGCTGAAACCAATCACATAATCAGCAACCTGCTATATTTGGGAGGTTTGCTTGCAGTTCTGGGCCTTGACATTGAGTGTTATACTCTGAAAGACCCTCTGGTCCTGTTTCCTGAGTGAACTACTCAGATTTCCTGGTGCCTGATTTCTGCTTCATTTACAGACTGCTCTTCTTCATTTTCCCTTGGCACTGTGTTCCATTTCTGGACTGATATTCTGGCAATTGATCTTGGCTAATCCGCTTATATTTCCTAAGGACTGACTCAGGTACAGGCTTGCTTGTTCCTGATACTACAGAGATCCAGTCTACAGCATATGCAAGTATCCTGCCTGTTATTACAAAGCACTGCATTCCTGCCTGTTATTACACAGTTCCAGTCTACAGCATATGCAAGTATCCTGCTTGTTATACAAAGCTCTGCATTCCTGCCTATTACACAATTCCATTCTACAGCATATGCAAGTATCCTGTCTTATTACAAAGCTCTGCATTCCTGCCTGTTATTACAAAGATCTGTATTCCTGCCTAATACTACAGCCTATAGACGTTGCCTTATCTAATAGCATATCTCTGCATTGCTAATTATCCTATAAATAAAACCATCACCTTTATTTCCTAAAACCTTGTACCTGTTTAATTATGCCAAAAAAAGCAAAGACTCACGCAGACAAAACACAACTTTAACCCCAGGACCTGACACCTCTGCACAACAGCTCCCAACTCCTGAACCTGCTCCCTTGCAGAGTATGACAGCTGGAGAGGTCTCATGTGAAAACGAGCAAAAGGAATCGCGTCCGATGCTGCAGTCACGAGGCTTAAATCTTCCATGCACATAGCCACTGAAGTGAATGACTGAGACTGAAGGTGTCGACATGCTGCAACCAATTTCAAATGTCTCTTGTCGGTTAGAGACAGAGTCATGGACATCTGGAAACCTAAAAAGGTTGTCTGAGGAATCAAGAAACTTTTTGGTAAATTGATCCTCCAACCATGTTTTCGAAGAAACAACACTAGTTGATTCGTGTGAGATTCTGCAGAACGTAAAGACTGAGCTAGTACCAAGATATCGTCCAAATAAGGAAACACCGCAATACCCTGTTCTCTGATTACAGAGAGTAGGGCACACAGAACCTTTGAAAAGATTCTTGGAGCTGTTGCTAGGCCAAATGGAAGAGCAACAAATTGGTAATGCTTGTCTAGAAAAGAGAATCTCAGGAACTGATAGTGATCTAGATGAATCGAATATGAAGATATACATCCTGTAAGTCTATTGTGGACATATAATGCCCTTGCTGAACAAAAGGCAAAATAGTCCTTATAGTCACCATCTTGAAAGTTGGTACTCTTACATAACGATTCAAAATTTTCAGATCCAGAACTGGTCTGAATTAATTTTCTTTCTTTGGGACAATGAATAGATTTGAATAAAACCCCAGACCTTTTTCCTGAAAAGGAACCAGCATGATTACCCCTGAAACCTCCATGTCTGAAACACACTTCAGGAAAGCCTGAGCTTTTACTGGATTTACTGGGATGCGTGAGAGAAAAAAATCTTCTCACAGGAGGTCTTACTCTGAATCCTAATCGTTACCCCTGAGAGACAATGCTCTGAATCCATTGATTTTGGACAGAATTTGCCCAAACATCCTTGAAAAACCTTAATCTGCCCCCTACCAGCTGAGCTGGAATGAGGGCCGCACCTTCATGCGGATTTAGGGGCTGACTTCGGTTTCTTAAAAGGCTTGGATTTATTCCAATTTGAGGAAGGTTTCCAATTGGAAACAGTTTCCTTGGGGGAATGATTAGGTTTTTGTTCCTTATTTTGACGAAAGGAATGAAAACGATTAGAAGCCTTAGATTTACCCTTAGGATTTTTATACTGAGGCAGAAAAACTCCCTTCCCCCCAGTAACAGTTGAAATAATAGAATCCAACTGAGAACCAAATAAATTATTACCTTGGAAAGAGATAGTAATCTAGACTTAGATGTCATATCAGCATTCCAAGATTTAAACCACAAAGCTCTTCTAGCTAAAATAGCTATAAACATGGATCTAACATAAATTTTGATAATATCAAAAATTGCATCACAAATAAAATGATTAGCAGGCTGTAGTAAACGAACAATGCTATGTAAGTCAGAATCCAATTCTTGTTGCGCTAAATTCTCCAACCAAAAAGTTGAAGCAGCTGCAACATCAGCCAAAGACATTGCAGGCCTAAGAAGATGACCTGAATATAAATAGGCTTTCCTTAGATAAGATTCAAGCTTCCTATCTAAAGGATCCTTAAAGGAAGTACTATCTTCCATAGGAATAGTGGTTCGTTTAGCAAGAGTAGAAATAGCCCCATAAACTTTGGGGATCTTTTCCCAAAACTCTATTGAAATTGCTGGTAAAGGATACAATTTTTTAAACCTTGCAGAAGGATTAAAAGGAGTACCCGGCTTATTCCATTCCTTAGAAATCATAACAGAAATAGCATCAGGAATAGGAAAAACCTCTGGAGTAACCACAGGAGGTTTAAAAACAGAATTTAAACATTTACTAGTTTTAATATCAAGAGGACTAGCTTCCTCAATATCCAAAGTAATTAACACTTCTTTTAACAAAGAACGCATTTACTCTATTTTAAATAAATAAGTAGATTTGTCAGTGTCAATATATGAGGAAGGATCTTCTGAATCAGATAGATCCTCATCAGAGGTGGATAATTCATTATGTTGTCGGTCATTTGAAATTTCATCAACTTTATGAGAAGTTTTAAAAGAACTCTTGCATTTATTAGAAGGCGGAAATGCAGACAAAGCCTTCTGAATAGAATCAGTAACAAATTCTTTAAAATTCATAGGTATATCATGTACATTAGAAGTTGAAGGAACTGCAACCGGCAATGTACTATTACTGATGGACACACTATCTGCATGTAAAAGTTTATCATGGCAACTAAAACAAATGACATTAGGAGATATAATCTCCACAATTTTACAACAAATGCACTTAGCTTTGGTAGAACCGATGTCAGGCAGCAAAGTTCCAACAGATACTTCTGAGGCAGGATCAGATTGAGACATCTTGCAGTATGTAAAAGAAAAAAACAAACATATAAAGCAAAATTATCAATTTCCTTATATGACAGTTTCAGGAATGGGAAAACATGCAAATAGCATAGCCCTCTGACATAGAAAAAGGCAAGAGGCAAACAGTAATGGGGCAAATAAATAATGAAAAAAGTTTGGCGCTAAGTATGACAAAAAATTTTTGCCGCCAACCATGTCCGGAAAAGACACACTCCCGTCACTAACGACGCAACCCTGTGTGAAACCTCTGCGTCAATTACGACGCCGGAAATGACAAACTTGCGTCAACGGGCGTGCCTTTGGCGCCAAAAAATTCTCGCACCACGAATGACGCAATAAAGTGTAGCATTTGGCGCACCCGCGAGCCTAAGTCAGCCTGCAATTTGAAACAAGTAGTCAATTGAAAAAAAGACTAAACCCCAGGTAAGAAAAAAATATTTCTTGATATTAACTTTCCCCAAATATGAAACTGACAATCTGCAAAAAGAAATACATGAACCTGACTCATGGCAAATATAAGTACAATACATATATTTAGAACTTTATATAAATGCATAAAGTGCCAAAACCATAGCTGAGTTGTCTTAAGTAATAAAAACATACTTACCCAAAGACACCCATCCACATATAGCAGATAGCCAAACCAGTACTGAAACAGTTATCAGTAGAGGTAATGGTATATGAGAGTATATCGTCGATCTGAAAATGGAGGTAGGAGATGAATCTCTACGACCGATAACAGAGAACCTATGAAAAAGACCCCCGTTAGGAAAATCATTGCATTCAATAGGTGATACTCTCCAAGTCCCTCTGACATTCGCTGTACTCTGAGAGGAATCGGGCTTCAAAATGCTGAGAAGCGCATGTCAATGTAGAAATCTTAGCACAAACTTACTTCACCACCACCATAGGAGGCAAAGTTTGTAAAACTGAATTGTGGGTGTGGTGAGGGGTGTATTTATAGGTATTTTGAGTTCAGGAAACTTTGCCCCTCCTGGTAGGATTGTATATCCCATACGTCACTAGTTCATGGACTCTTGCCAATTACATGAAAGTAAATACTTCTCCTCCCCCCCACCCAAGACAGTTTTGATAATAGAATCCAATTCTGATCCAAAAAGCATCTACCCTTTAAAATGGACTGATAAAAGCCTATTCTTAGAATCAGCTGACCAAGATTTAAGCCATAAAGCTCTCCTTAAATGTACAGTATAAACCAATTTTCATATAACTGCATGTAATAGACACTACTATAAAGAATAATATGCACAGACACTGATAAAAAAAATCCAGTATAAAACAGTTATGTAACAGACGTTCCTTCTTAGGAGGATTAGGACACAAGGAAGGAACAACAATTTCCTGATTAATATTCTTATTTGAAACAACCTTAGGAAGAAATCCAGGTTTAGTACGCAAAACCACCTTATCAGAATGAAATATAAGGCGAATCACATTGCAACACAGAAAGCTCAGAAACTCTTTGAGCAGAAGAGATAACAACTAAAAACAAAACTTTCCAAGATAACAGCTTAATATCTATGGAATGCATAGGTTCAAACGGAACCCCTTGAAGAACTTTGAGAACTAAGTTCAAACTCCATGGCGGAACAATAGGTTTAAACACAGGCTTGATTCTGATTAAAGCCTGACAAAAAGACTGAACGTCTAGGACATCCGCCAGACGCTTGTGTAGTAAAATTGACAAAGCAGAAATTTGTCCTTTTAAGGAACTAGCTGATAATCCCTTCTCCAATCCTTCTTGGAGAAAGGACAAAATCCTAGGAATCCTAACCCTACTCCATGAGTAGCCCTTGGATTCGCACCAATAAAGATATTTATGCCATATCTTATGGTAAATCTTTCTTGTGACAGGCTTGCAAGCCTGAATCAAAGTATCAATGACCGACTCAGAGAATCCACGCTTAGATAAAATCAAGCGTTCAATCTCCAGGCAGTCAGCTGCAGAGAATTTAGATTTGGATTTTGGAACGGACCTTGAATGAGAAGGTCCTGTCTCAATAGCAGTTTCCACGGTGGCAGAGATGACATGTCTACTAGATCCGCATACCAAGTCCTGCGTGGCCACGCAGGAGATATCAGAATTACTGAAGCTCTCTCCTGCTTGATTCTTGCAATCACACGAGGTAGGATAGGAAATGGTGGAAACACATAAGCCAGGTTGAACGACCATGGTACTGCTAGAGCATCTATCAGTACGGCCTGGGGATCCCTTGACCTGGATCCGTAACGTGGAAGTTTGGCATTCTGTCAAGATGCCATCAGATCCAATTCCAGTGTGCCCCATTGATGAATCAATGCTGCAAACACCTCTGGATGGAGTTCCCACTCCCCCTGATGAAAAGTCTGACGACTCAGAAAATCCGCTTCCCAGTTCTCTACTCCTGGGATATAGATTGCTGATAGATGGCAAGAGTGAGCCTCCGCCCATCGGATTATCTTTGAAACCTCTGTCATCGCTAGAGAACTCCTTGTTCCCCCTTGATGATTGATATATGCTACAGTCATGATATTGTCCGACTGGAATCTTATGAATTTGGGCGAAGCCAACTGAGTCCAAGCCTGAATCACGTTGAATATTGCTCTCAGTTCCAGAATATTGATTGGAAGTAGAGACTCCACCTGAGTCCAAACACCCTGAGCCTTCAGGGAATTCCAGACTGCACCCCAGCCCAGGAGGCTGGCGTCCGTTGTCACTATTACCCATGATGGCCTGCGGAAGCACATTCCCTGGGACAGATGATCCTGTGACAACCACCAAAGAAGAGAGTCTCTGGTCTCTTGATCCAGATTTATCTGAGGAGATAAATTCGCATAATCCCCATTCCACTGTCTGAGCATGCACAGCTGCAGTGGCCTGAGATGAAAGCGAGCAAACGGAATGATGTCCATTTCCGCTAGCATTAATCCAATGACTTCCATACACTGAGCCACCGATGGCCGAGGAATGGAGTGAAGAGCTCGGCAAGTATTTAGAATCTTTGATTTTCTGACCTCCGTCAGAAATATCTTCATGTCTACCGAGTCTATTAGAGTTCCCAAGAATGGAACTCTTGTTTGTGGAACTAGTGAACTCTTTTCTATATTCACTTTCCAACCGTGAGTTCTTAGAAATGACAACACAATGTCCGTGTGAGATTTTGGTCAGATGATAAGTTGACACCTGGATCAAAATATCGTCCAGGTAGGGCGCCACAGCTATGCCCCGCGGCCTGAGGACCGCTAGAAGGGACCCTAGGACCTTTGTGAAGATTCTGGGAGCTGTGGCCAACCCAAAGGGAAGGGCCACAAACTGATAATGTTTGTCCTGAAAGGCAAATCTTAGAAACTGACGATGATCCTTGTGGATAGGAATGTGAATATACGCATCTTTCAGGTCCATGGTGGTCATATATTGACCATCCTGGATCATTGGTAAAATTGTTCGTATAGTCTCCATCTTGAACGTTGGGACTCTGAGAAATTTGTTTAGACATTTGAGATCTAAAATCGGTCTGAAGGTTCCCTCTTTTTTGGGAACCACAAATAGATTTGAGTAGAACCCCTGACCCTGTTCCAGCTTTGGAACTGGGAAAATTACTCCCATTGTATAGAGGTATTTAACACAGCGTAAGAACGCCTCTCTTTTTGTCTGGTCTGCAGACAAATGTGAAAGATGAAATCTCCCCCTTGGGAGAAAATCCTTGAATTCCAGCGGATACCCCTGGATTACAATTTCCAATGCCCAGGGATCCTGAACATCCCTTGCCCAAGCCTGAGCAAAGAGAGAAAGTCTGCCCCCTACTAAATCCGGTCCTGGATCAGGGGCTGCCCCTTCATGCTGTCTTGGTAGCAGCAGCGGGCTTCTTGGCATGTTTACCTTTATTCCAAGCCTGGTTGGGTCGCCAGACTGACTTGGATTGAGCAAAATTCCTTTCCTGTTTAGTGGAGAAAGAGGAAGCAGAGGGTACTCCTTTAAAATTTCGAAAGGAACGAAAATTATTTTGTTTACCCCTCATCTTGAGGGACTTGTCCTGGGGTAGGGCGTGACCCTTACCTCCAATAATAACAAAAATGATTTCCTTCAATTCAGGCCCGGAGACAGTCTTACCCTTGAAAGGAATAGCTAAAAGTTTAGATTTAGATGACACATCAGCAGACCACGATTTCAGCCATACCGCTCTGCGCGCCAGAACGGCAAAGCCTGCGTTTTTCGCCGCTAATTTTGCAATTTGAAAAGCAGCATCTGTGATAAATGAATTGGCTAGCCTAAGAGCCTTTTCTAAAATGTCCTCTAAAGGCGTCTCTACCTTCAGTGACTCCTCCAGGGTGTCAAACCAGAAAGCAGCTGCAGTAGTTACTGGAACAATGCAGGCTGTAGGTTGTAAGAGAAAAACCCTGGTGAACAAATAACTTCCTTAGAAGGCTCTCTAATTTTTTATCCATAGGGTCTTTAAAAGCACACCTGTCCTCAATAGGTATAGTTGTACGCTTAGCTAGGGTAGACATAGTTCCCTCCACCTTAGGGACTAATTGCCAAGAGTCCAGAATGGTGTCTGCTATAGGAAACATTTTCTTAAAGTTGTGAGGGGGAGAAAACGGTATACCTGGTCTATCCCATTCCTTCTTAACAATTTCCGAAATTCTCTTAGGAACCGGAAAAACATCCGTGTAAGTAGGTACCTCTAGATATTTGTCCATCTTAGACAATTTTTCTGGGGGAATTGTGATAGGGTCACAATCATCCAGAGTCGCTAACACCTCCCTGAGCAACAGACGGAGGTGTTCAAGTTTAAATTTAAAGGACGTGACGTCCGAATCTGTCTGAGGCAACACATTTCCAGATTCTGAAAGTTCTCCCTCAGACAGCAATTCCCTGACCCCCAAATCGGAGCACTGTGAGGGTACATCGGAAAAGGCCATTAAGGCATCAGAGGGTTCAGTATTTACATCAATCATCCTTAGGCACACTTTCATTACTTAAAATATGTTCTTTACAGTGTAAGGCCATTTCAGTACAAGAAGGACACAATGTAAGAGGGGGTTCCACAATGACTTCTAAACACATAGAACATTGGCTTTCCTCAATGTCAGACATGTTGAACAGGCTAGTAATAACTGTAAAGTCGTTAAACACTCTATTTATTGAAGATAATTTTTTGAAAAACGAGTACTGCGCCTTTAAGGAATAAAAAGCGCACAATTTTTCCAATTTTGCTTAAAAATGCTAACAAACGTTCAGTTTTAAGGTATAACTGTCCTGTATTAAAGTCGGATATTGCACCACAAGCAAGGGCAATTTTACCCTCTAAAGCAAGTAAATTAACATCACAACGTTAACAAAAAACTTTAGCCAAACTCCTGCACCTCGCCACAGCTCTGCTGTGGTGCCTACCTGCCCCCAGGGATCTGAGAACCGCTGCAATAACACTCCGGTAAGCAATCCCTCAGTTTGGGCCCAACTTGAGCTGGAGTCTGCTGCTGCCTTTGACAAAATTAACTGCGCAACTGAGGTGAGAATTTAGGCCCCGCCCATTGTCTACGATGTCTCTCAGCCTCATACAACCGCATGTAAAGCGGTTTATAACTAGCCATGTGGATAAGCATCCATGAAATGAATGAATCTAGCCATGTGGACCCCTAGTACAAAGTACAATCATCAGCCATATAACCCTTTTTTGTCAATAAAAAACCGTTAGGCTGCCCCAGTGTCTAACCATGCTGCCATATTTCTAATGCTGCATTTAGCCCTGATAACAAACGGTACACAGGATTTCAGTAATACCCCTTCTTTATATAGGATTACTGCTTACCCCTTCCCTCTTTGGGTACTATGTCAGTCAGTTCTGATATATCACAGTCTCTTCAGAAATAAATGACTGAACATACCTTAATGCTGCTTGTAGCATGAAAAACGTTCCCCACACTGAAGATTTCTCTAGTACTCCTCAGCCACACTGTGGGAACCGACATGGATCTTAGTGACATCTGCTAAGATCATCAACCTCAGGGCAGAAATCTTCTTCCATATACTGCCTGAGGAAAAATAGTACTCACCGGTACCATTTAAAATAACAAACTTCTTGATTGAAGAAATAAAAACCATCATTTTAACACCTCTTTCACTTTACCCTTCCTATTACTAGCATAGGCAAAGAGAATGACTGGCGGTGGAGAGAAGGGAGGAGCTATATATACAGCTCTGCTGTGGTGCTCTTTGCCACTTCCTGTTAGCAGGAGGATAATATCCCACAAGTAAGGATGAATCCGTGGACTCGTCGTATCTAGTAGAAGAAATGTGGGTTTATGTCCCTTTACAATTTCTGTATCAATGTTTCTAATACTATCCCAGCTAATGTTACAGCACTGAATAAAAATACTGGTCCTTCCCATAGGAGCTGCTTACAAGCCCTGAAAATTTATCCCAAGAAAAACTGCAAAAACAAGGAAAACTATTACTGATACTAATAAAAAAAACGTCAAACATATTTACCAGTCTTCATCTTCTGGTATCTTGGATAAAGGGGGATTCAGGCAATATATGTGGTAAGCCATATTGCATTCATCACATAATAGCTGCATGTGAGCATCTTGCTTCCCCCCACAAAGGTAACAAGAACAGAACCTGCATTCTTTATCTGGATCTGCCTTGCAGTGTTTACATTCAGGACCACTCTTCCCTGTTAAAACAAAGCAATAAATTGGTACACAAGGTTAAATTGGTTAAACAAAAACACACAGATTCCCTTTATTTGTTGCTCACTTTTAAATTCTCCATCACCAAAGGACAGTGGATAAGCTCCTGGTTTTTCTATCTTGTATATTTCATCTGGAAAAATAACCTTGCTTTCACTGATAGCGTTTTCTGCACCACTAAAAAAAAAAAAAAAAAAAGAAGAAGGATATTTGCTCATTATTCTGCAATGTAAATTACAGTAAAAACAAAATACTAAGCACAACTTAATTATTATTATTACCACCATCAGTAATTTGCAGTGCTCCATACATTCTTTATCTCTAGGGTGTACAGGATGACAATATGTCATCAGATATAAAAACAGAATCAACCAGACAAATAATACAGAAGCAAGACCTTATCCGAAAAGCTTACTAAAGTCAAGAAGAGAGAAAAGTGTGGGGTAGCTTGTAATGAGATTTGTAAATGTAGCAGCGAGACAAGAAAGTTAAAGGGACCGTCTACTTCAGAATTTTTATGGTTTAAAAAGATAACAGAATTTATGTTTACCTGATAAATTACTTTCTCCAACGGTGTGTCCGGTCCACGGCGTCATCCTTACTTGTGGGATATTCTCTTCCCCAACAGGAAATGGCAAAGAGCCCAGCAAAGCTGGTCACATGATCCCTCCTAGGCTCCGCCTACCCCAGTCATTCGACCGACGTTAAGGAGGAATATTTGCATAGGAGAAACCATATGGTACCGTGGTGACTGTAGTTAAAGAAAATAAAATATCAGACCTGATTAAAAAAACCAGGGCGGGCCGTGGACCGGACACACCGTTGGAGAAAGTAATTTATCAGGTAAACATAAATTCTGTTTTCTCCAACATAGGTGTGTCCGGTCCACGGCGTCATCCTTACTTGTGGGAACCAATACCAAAGCTTTAGGACACGGATGAAGGGAGGGAGCAAATCAGGTCACCTAAATGGAAGGCACCACGGCTTGCAAAACCTTTCTCCCAAAAATAGCCTCAGAAGAAGCAAAAGTATCAAACTTGTAAAATTTGGTAAAAGTGTGCAGTGAAGACCAAGTCGCTGCCCTACATATCTGATCAACAGAAGCCTCGTTCTTGAAGGCCCATGTGGAAGCCACAGCCCTAGTGGAATGAGCTGTGATTCTTTCGGGAGGCTGCCGTCCGGCAGTCTCGTAAGCCAATCTGATGATGCTTTTAATCCAAAAAGAGAGAGAGGTAGAAGTTGCTTTTTGACCTCTCCTTTTACCGGAATAAACAACAAACAAGGAAGATGTTTGTCTAAAATCCTTTGTAGCATCTAAATAGAATTTTAGAGCGCGAACAACATCCAAATTGTGCAACAAACGTTCCTTCTTTGAAACTGGTTTCGGACACAGAGAAGGTACGATAATCTCCTGGTTAATGTTTTTGTTAGAAACAACTTTCGGAAGAAAACCAGGTTTAGTACGCAAAACCACCTTATCTGCATGGAACACCAGATAAGGAGGAGAACACTGCAGAGCAGATAATTCTGAAACTCTTCTAGCAGAAGAAATTGCAACCAAAAACAAAACTTTCCAAGATAATAATTTAATATCAACGGAATGCAAGGGTTCAAACGGAACCCCCTGAAGAACTGAAAGAACTAAATTGAGACTCCAAGGAGGAGTCAAAGGTTTGTAAACAGGCTTGATTCTAACCAGAGCCTGAACAAAGGCTTGAACATCTGGCACAGCTGCCAGCTTTTTGTGAAGTAACACCGACAAGGCGGAAATCTGTCCCTTCAGGGAACTTGCAGATAATCCTTTTTCCAATCCTTCTTGAAGGAAGGATAGAATCCTAGGAATCTTAACCTTGTCCCAAGGGAATCCTTTAGATTCACACCAACAGATATATTTTTTCCAAATCTTGTGGTAAATCTTTCGAGTTACAGGCTTTCTGGCCTGAACAAGAGTATCGATAACAGAATCTGAGAATCCTCGCTTCGATAAAATCAAGCGTTCAATCTCCAAGCAGTCAGCTGGAGTGAAACCAGATTCGGATGTTCGAACGGACCCTGAACAAGAAGGTCTCGTCTCAAAGGTAGCTTCCAAGGTGGAGCCGATGACATATTCACCAGATCTGCAGACCAAGTCCTGCGTGGCCACGCAGGAGCTATCAAGATCACCGACGCCCTCTCCTGATTGATCCTGGCTACCAGCCTGGGGATGAGAGGAAACGGCGGGAACACATAAGCTAGTTTGAAGGTCCAAGGTGCTACTAGTGCATCCACTAGAGCCGCCTTGGGATCCCTGGATCTGGACCCGTAGCAGGGAACTTTGAAGTTCTGACGAGAGGCCATTAGATCCATGTCTGGAATGCCCCACAGCTGAGTGACTTGGGCAAAGATTTCCGGATGGAGTTCCCACTCCCCCGGATGCAATGTCTGACGACTCAGAAAATCCGCTTCCCAATTTTCCACTCCTGGGATGTGGATAGCAGACAGGTGGCAGGAGTGAGACTCCGCCCATAGAATGATTTTGGTCACTTCTTCCATCGCTAGGGAACTCCTTGTTCCCCCCTGATGGTTGATGTACGCAACAGTCGTCATGTTGTCTGATTGAAACCGTATGAACTTGGTCCTCACTAGCTGAGGCCAAGCCTTGAGAGCATTGAATATCGCTCTCAGTTCCAGAATATTTATCGGTAGAAGAGATTCTTCCCGAGACCAAAGACCCTGAGCTTTCAGGGATCCCCAGACCGTGCCCCAGCCCATCAGACTGGCGTCGGTCGTGACAATGACCCACTCTGGTCTGCGGAATGTCATCCCTTGTGACAGGTTGTCCAGGGACAGCCACCAACGGAGTGAGTCTCTGGTCCTCTGATTTACTTGTATCTTTGGAGACAAGTCTGTATAGTCCCCATTCCACTGACTGAGCATGCACAGTTGTAATGGTCTTAGATGAATGCGCGCAAAAGGAACTATGTCCATTGCCGCTACCATCAACCCGATCACTTCCATGCACTGAGCTATGGAAGGAAGAGGAACGGAATGAAGTATCCGACAAGAGTCTAGAAGTTTTGTTTTTCTGGCCTCTGTTAGAAAAATCCTCATTTCTAAGGAGTCTATAATTGTTCCCAAGAAGGGAACCCTTGTTGACGGGGATAGAGAACTCTTTTCCACGTTCACTTTCCAGCCGTGAGATCTGAGAAAGGCCAGGACGATGTCCGTGTGAGCCTTTGCTTGAGGAAGGGACGACGCTTGAATCAGAATGTCGTCCAGGTAAGGTACTACTGCAATGCCCCTTGGTCTTAGCACCGCTAGAAGGGACCCTAGTACCTTTGTGAAAATCCTTGGAGCAGTGGCTAATCCGAAAGGAAGCGCCACGAACTGGTAATGTTTGTCCAGGAATGCAAACCTTAGGAACCGATGATGTTCCTTGTGGATAGGAATATGTAGATACGCATCCTTTAAATCCACCGTGGTCATGAATTGACCTTCCTGGATGGAAGGAAGAATAGTTCGAATGGTTTCCATCTTGAACGATGGAACCTTGAGAAACTTGTTTAAGATCTTGAGATCTAAGATTGGTCTGAACGTTCCCTCTTTTTTGGGAACTATGAACAGATTGGAGTAGAACCCCATCCCTTGTTCTCTTAATGGAACAGGATGAATCACTCCCATTTTTAACAGGTCTTCTACACAATGTAAGAACGCCTGTCTTTTTATGTGGTCTGAAGACAACTGAGACCTGTGGAACCTCCCCCTTGGGGGAAGTCCCTTGAATTCCAGAAGATAACCCTGGGAGACTATTTCTAGCGCCCAAGGATCCAGAACATCTCTTGCCCAAGCCTGAGCGAAGAGAGAGAGTCTGCCCCCCACCAGATCCGGTCCCGGATCGGGGGCCAATATTTCATGCTGTCTTGGTAGCAGTGGCAGGTTTCTTGGCCTGCTTTCCCTTGTTCCAGCCTTGCATTGGTCTCCAAGCTGGCTTGGCTTGAGAAGTATTACCCTCTTGCTTAGAGGACGTAGCACTTTGGGCTGGTCCGTTTTTACGAAAGGGACGAAAATTAGGTCTATTTTTTGCCTTGAAAGGCCGATCCTGAGGAAGGGCGTGGCCCTTACCCCCAGTGATATCAGAGATAATCTCTTTCAAGTCAGGGCCAAACAGCGTTTTCCCCTTGAAAGGAATGTTTAGTAGCTTGTTCTTGGAAGACGCATCAGCCGACCAAGATTTCAACCAAAGCGCTCTGCGCGCCACAATAGCAAACCCAGAATTCTTAGCCGCTAACCTAGCCAATTGCAAAGTGGCGTCTAGGGTGAAAGAATTAGCCAATTTGAGAGCATTGATTCTGTCCATAATCTCCTCATAAGGAGGAGAATCACTATCGAGCGCCTTTATCAGTTCATCAAACCAGAAACATGCGGCTGTAGTGACAGGGACAATGCATGAAATTGGTTGTAGAAGGTAACCCTGCTGAACAAACATCTTTTTAAGCAAACCTTCTAATTTTTTATCCATAGGATCTTTGAAAGCACAACTATCCTCTATGGGTATAGTGGTGCGTTTGTTTAAAGTAGAAACCGCTCCCTCGACCTTGGGGACTGTCTGCCATAAGTCCTTTCTGGGGTCGACCATAGGAAACAATTTTTTAAATATGGGGGGAGGGACGAAAGGAATACCGGGCCTTTCCCATTCTTTATTAACAATGTCCGCCACCCGCTTGGGTATAGGAAAAGCTTCTGGGAGCCCCGGCACCTCTAGGAACTTGTCCATTTTACATAGTTTCTCTGGGATGACCAACTTTTCACAATCATCCAGAGTGGATAATACCTCCTTAAGCAAAATGCGGAGATGTTCCAACTTAAATTTAAATGCAATCACATCAGGTTCAGCCTGTTGAGAAATGTTCCCTGAATCAGTAATTTCTCCCTCAGACAAAACCTCCCTGGCCCCCTCAGATTGGGTTAGGGGCCCTTCAGAGATATTAATATCAGCGTCGTCATGCTCTTCAGTAACTAAAACAGAGCAGCCACGCTTACGCTGACAAGGGTTCATTTTGGCTAAAATGTTTTTGACAGAATTATCCATTACAGCCGTTAATTGTTGCATAGTAAGGAGTATTGGCGCGCTAGATGTACTAGGGGCCTCCTGAGTGGGCAAGACTCGTGTAGACGAAGGAGGGAATGATGCAGTACCATGCTTACTCCCCTCACTTGAGGAATCATCTTGGGCATCATTGTCATTATCACATAAATCACATTTATTTAAATGAATAGGAATTCTGGCTTCCCCACATTCAGAACACAGTCTATCTGGTAGTTCAGACATGTTAAACAGGCATAAACTTGATAAGAAAGTACAAAAAACGTTTTAAAATAAAACCGTTACTGTCACTTTAAATTTTAAACTGAACACACTTTATTACTGCAATTGCGAAAAAACATGAAGGAATTGTTCAAAATTCACCAAATTTTCACCACAGTGTCATAAAGCCTTAAAAGTATTGCACACCAAATTTGGAAGCTTTAACCCTTAAAATAACGGAACCGGAGCCGTTTTAAAACTTTAACCCCTTTACAGTCCCTGGTATCTGCTTTGCTGAGACCCAACCAAACCCAAAGGGGAATACGATACCAAATGACGCCTTCAGAAAGTCTTTTCTAAGTATCAGAGCTCCTCTCACATGCGACTGCATGCCATGCCTCTCAAAAACAAGTGCGCCACACCGGCGCGAAAATGAGGCTCTGCTTATGCTTTGGGAAAGCCCCTAAGAAATAAGGTGTCTAATACAGTGCCTGCCGATATTATTATATCAAAATACCCAGATAAAATGATTCCTCAAGGCTAAATATGTGTTAATAATGAATCGATTTAGCCCAGAAAAGTCTACAGTCTTAATAAGCCCTTGTGAAGCCCTTATTTACGATCGTAATAAACATGGCTTACCGGATCCCATAGGGAAAATGACAGCTTCCAGCATTACATCGTCTTGTTAGAATGTGTCATACCTCAAGCAGCAAGAGACTGCACACTGTTCCCCCAACTGAAGTTAATTGCTCTCAACAGTCCTGTGTGGAACAGCCATGGATTTTAGTTACGGTTGCTAAAATCATTTTCCTCATACAAACAGAAATCTTCATCTCTTTTCTGTTTCTGAGTAAATAGTACATACCAGCACTATTTCAAAATAACAAACTCTTGATTGAATAATAAAAAACTACAGTTAAACACTAAAAAACTCTAAGCCATCTCCGTGGAGATGTTGCCTGTACAACGGCAAAGAGAATGACTGGGGTAGGCGGAGCCTAGGAGGGATCATGTGACCAGCTTTGCTGGGCTCTTTGCCATTTCCTGTTGGGGAAGAGAATATCCCACAAGTAAGGATGACGCCGTGGACCGGACACACCTATGTTGGAGAAAATCCCTTTATTACCCATTACCCAGTTTTGCATAACCAACACTGTTATATTAATATACCTTTTACTTCTGAGATTACCTTGTATTTACGCCTCTGCAGATGGCCCCCTTATTTCTGTTCTTTTGACAGACTTACATTTTAGCAGTGTCCTCTCATAAGTAATTCCACAGGCATGAGTACAATCTTATCTATATGGCACAAATAAACTAACGCCCTCTAACTGTCAAATGCACTCAGATAAGAGGTGGCCTTCAACGGCTTAGAAATTAGCATATGAACCTACCTAGGTAAAGTTATCAACAAAGAATACCAATAGAACAAAGCAAATTTGATGATAAAAGTAAATAGGAAAGTTTTTTTTAAAATTACATACCCTATATGAATCATGAAAGTTTAATTTTGACTAGACTGTCCCTTTAAGATTAATTTTTGACCATTAGAATGAAGAGGAACTTTGAGGGGACTGTTGTCAAGTCTCTTTAAATAGATGGGTTTTCAAAGAGGGCTTTGAGCTTTGCAAAGTTAAGAAGGTCTGATGTAGTGGAGAGACCGTTTCAGAGAGCAGTATGGATAAGTATTGTAGGTTAGAGATAAGTACTGATGAAGGGAACCGATAGACATAGGTCTAAGGGTTTTGAGCAAACAGTCCCCTATAGAAAGAGATTTTAGCTATAGGATGTCCAGGGGGGAAGATGGAGAATCTCATTTTTTTTTTAAGTCTGAGCTGGAGGAAATAAAAAAAATAAATTAAAAAAAATAAAAAAATAATAAAACTGTTTGTCCCCCGAAACGTCACTGTACACAATAAATTATTGTTTTTTTCAAAGTCCAGTGAGTGCAGATCTATTACTTGGAATTGGATATTGCTGCTCCTGACACCCTGGCTCGTATCTTAAGAGGTGAGAGTGCAAATCCCTATGAACTTAAATCTATCTATATATATATCTATATCTCTCCATCAATCTATCTATCTACATACATACTTAGGAGAGTTTTATTTTGTATACAATTTCTTAACACTTTTGCACTACGGTATTCAGCTTTACTATATGGTAGCACAGATTCTGACTAGTTTGATATACCGCCAGTATATAAAACAAATTATGCTTACCTGATAATTTTCTTTTCTTCTAACAGGAAGAGTCCACAGCTGCATTTATTACTTTTGGGAAATACAGAACCTAGCCACCAGGAGGAGGCAAAGACACCCCAGCCAACGGCTTAAATACCTCCCACACTTCTCTCATCCCCCAATCATTCTGCCAAGGGAACAAGGAACAGTAGGCGAAATATCAGGGTGAAAAAAGGTGCCAGAAGAACAAAAAATTACCGCCGCCTCAGATAAAAACACGGGCATGAGCTGTGGGCTCTTCCCGTCAGAAGAAAAGAAAATGATCAGGTAAGCATAATTTATGTTTTTCTTCTTAAACGGGAAGAATCCACAGCTGCATTCATTACTTTTGGGAAAACAATACCCAAGCTAGAGGACACTGAATGCAAACGGGTGGGTACAGAAGGCAGCCCCTTCGAAAGGCACCACAGCCTGAAATTACCTGACACCCTAAAAAAATAGACACGGGTGAAAACCCGAAGCCCAGGTAACTGCACATTAGTTACACCGCCAGCAAAGCCGAATTAGAGACCACACAGTCCCAGAGTGCGTCAAGTCCAAACAGCCAGACTCGCGGGTCACGGCTCCCAAGAAGGTACCCAGTCATAAGACAAGGATCGCTATCTGTCCCCAAAAAGGAGAACAGATTCCCTGGAAAATTCAAAAGGATCATTCCACATGGCTCAACAAACAAAGAACAACCCAAGGTTGTCTTACGATAGTAGCGCCCAGGGAGACGAACTCCCTGGAAACAAAAGGACTGAATAAAAGAGATCCATACACAGGGAAACATGTCCCAAAAAGGATTTGAGAGACACCCTCATATCCCTGATCCAGTCACATACCCTAAGGTACTCCAGAAAAACAAGAGTTCCCTGTTGCCTCGGATCAGATCGAAACCTGAAGTCTAGACCAGCAGAGACAGAGGCAATAGGATAACTATCTCAGCAGTTAGGAACGAGCTCTCCAAGAACACCAAACCGTCTGAACAGGAACTCTCAATGACCAGCTTCCAAATAGGAAAGCTGACTCAACCATCTCGAAACCCAAACCACCGAAAGGAGTTTTAAAGCCTGCTAGCACACATTCAAAGTGCAAATAGCTGTAGCTGGATTCAAACTGCTAACCTTCCAAATGCTCACAACCCTCCGAATACCGGGCTCCAATGAGCGCCCCCTCCCAGTACCAGACGCCAATAGAAAAGAGGAGGACATCAAAAGTCCACCCACCAAAGGGGCGGACTTACTTTGGAAGAAAACGGTCAACACTTCATAGCTAACCGATCCCCGAGTTTCCCTCCAGGGTAATGGTCCCAGCCCAAAGGCTAGTCAAAGACCGAAGACAAGAGTCCCAGACCTCTGGAAGAGAAAGGGAGGGTCAACGAAGAACAAAGCCCCCGGGTAGACCTCTGACCGCTATTACAAACAGCATGCTAACGTGATTCAGGATAGGCATTGTGCACAGGTACGAGACCCCCTACACAATGCTGTCTTCCCCAAAAAAGGAACACTTCCCAAGGGAAGAGGGCCCTCAGACCCCCAACATCTATATATCAGAATCCAACATTTAGCAGAAGCCCCAAAAGTGTTCAAACCCTCAGCCTCCCGCTGCAGGGACGGAGGAACCAGTCATTACATCGCATCTCCCTTTCCAGGATTCTGAAAACGCAAGAAGGGAAAAGACCCTTAACAAGGCAGGAAAAACAAGGACCCATAGGTCATCATATAAAGCTGCTTTAGGCAAGGACAGTTGTAGGACTTGCATTATGAAGAGTACATAGCCATAGCTGAATTTGAACTCTTGACCTTCAGCTTTCAGGAAACATAGTTTACCACTAAACCATCGTGGGACACCATCAGATACTAAGGTAACTCCGAACCAGGAAAACCCAATCCCCTAGAAGAGAAGTGAACGAAAACAACGGAAAACCACCATACCATAGAGGCGAGACCCCTCGGCCATATCGCCAACCCAGTTGAAAGACACCTGGAGTCTACAGGAACAACAAATGAGCCAGCAGACCAGTAGGGACCCTTCAGAAAGACCTAGAGCCTAAGCCACAGGCAGATAGGTATCTCCCACAAAAAACAGAGCCCCGTCCCCCTCTGAGAGAGGCACACAGGACCATAAACACCTAAGGTGAGATCTAACCGTCCACACCCATCTAGGGAGAGACATGGACCTAGGCCAGGGTACTCGAAAAATGGAATCGGTCTAAAGATCTAACTTACAGAGGAACCCTAAGCTGCCTCCTACTATCAGGAGCGCACCATCTAAAGTCCGTAGACTTGGCGATCTAGCAACAGCCTCAACCCCAAGAGTCTGAATGAGCTCCTGTACAGTTTAAGAATTCGGCATTCAGTACACTTGGATTGCAAGGAAATCTTGTAGACAAGCGTTACCACGTTATACACACACTGACAAGGGAGCACCAACACCAGAAGGTGAATGAAAACCCTGGACCTTGCTTGCTATCCCAAAGAGATAGACGTAAGGCACCCTCCACGAAGCGCTAACGGAACATCGAGGATAAATGGTCAACTACCTGACTCCAAAAGGGTGACTGTTTGTAACCGACCTCGACTCTTCACTGTTAAGCCCCAAGGCTAGAGTTGCAACGAGGACGCAGAAACACCCGAATGTCGAGACCGTGGTCAGACCAAGGGTATAATATGGAAGAGACATCAGCCAGAGATCCTTGTAGGATCAATGTTCCAAAAGAAACCTCTATAACAAAGTAAAAGCTGAAGCCCCACAGCTCCCACAGAAGACAGGGAACCCCTGCACACCACCTCTTAGAGTAACGCAACTCTAAACAGAGGAAGGACATGCCCGCGCTTCCAGACCAGATGATCCACCCAAGGCGGGAATGAAGGAGACTCCGCCACCGTAAGAAAATGTTTAAAAGGCTAAATGGTCAGCATCCGTAAGATCTTCGAGTGAAGCCGCAAATAGCTTCGCCACTCGGAAAACCAGACCACATACTGTAGGTCACTCACATCTCCAAACTCCAAAGGAATGGAAATTACAGTTCTGAGTCCCCAGGGACCTGAAGAGCCATGATGACGTCTGCAAAAAACAGATCCGTATCCCAGGCGAGTAGCCCGAAACAGCCAACCTCAGATCGGTACTTACAACCCTCCAGTCAGAGAGGTTGTATTGAAACAGTAGCCCGGAGTCCATAGCAATAGGCCAAGTTGCATTCAGAATCCGACAGGATTAAATCAGCACCACGAGGGTGAGATGAACCCAGGTAACAACCGAAAAGCATCCGACCAGTACCTGCCTGGTATAAGGATACTCCAGAACTGTCTAAAGTCCAAGAAAATTCGACCCGAAGGATCAATAAATGAACTAGAAAACAATTTTATTATTCAAAAAGTGCGCAACTTCCGAGGAAGTGCCCACGCGACCACAAAAACGGAAGTATCGGTTCCATAGAAGAACGTTCTCAAAAACGAAAATCTAACAGACATGAGCTTAATAAAAAAAACAATCCATCCGGATCAAAGATAAACTAAAGGCAGCACCCATCGGGTGAACGCCCAAGGTGAATTATAATGCCAACGGGACCCGCCGATCAGAGGTCCCATTCACCCAAGCTCAGAACTGGAACCGAAACATAAAGAAAAATAAAACAGAGACGTTAAGGAGATTGGTTTCATCCCCAAACGTCATATCCAATTTGCCATCCAGCATCTAAGGCCTCGGATCCTTCGGCCCACTCGGACTGGGATCCTCCAACATTGCCAACATATGTCTTAAAAGAACACAAAGACGTGCCAGCCTATAACGGAAGGCAAAATCAACCGTCACCGGATCAACAAAAGACCCTGGAGCCGAGGTTGGGGCCCCTGAAGCCTCAGAGGTCAGCGCTTCTCCAGAAGGCCAAACTGAATCAGGCGATCGCACGCCCGACGGGCCCTGGTTAACAGAACACGGACAGTATCTTAGAAATATTTCACTTGGGAGATATAAAATGAGTCAACACCATAGAAATGGCCATGCGGAACCGTGCCGTAACCTCTGGAGGAAAAAAGCCACCCTCCAGAGAAGGAGTAAAGGCCATAGGGACACCTACTTGCGTAGCTGAGAAAGGGTCATGGGCACACGCCTCACGGGACATGGAAACCTCGGAGGCGGATGCTCAACGTACTCCAAGCTCTCTGATTCGGGAGAAGACAGTACTCTAGAACGGCAATAGGAACATAACTGATGATGGGCATTGATTACCCGGGCCATTTCATATTCATCACAAGACACATTCTCCGTATCGGACACATCCGTGTCTAACATATCAGAAGCCTCCATAATTTTGGGATTACAAAACTGACAAAAACTAACTGGCACCCTTTTTACGCCCACAATGGCTGGGGCACACACCACCTGTGAGTTCACAGCAAGTTCTGGAGCAAGTAAGCACCGCTCTGTGTGAACCTAAGTTAAAGGGAAGAAAACAGAATTTATGCTTACCTGATAAATTACTTTCTCCAACGGTGTGTCCGGTCCACAGCGTCATCCTTACTTGTGGGATATTCTCTTCCCCAACAGGAAATGGCAAAGAGTCCCAGCAAAGCTGGCCATAGAGTCCCTCCTAGGCTCCGCCCACCCCAGTCATTCGACCGACGGATAGGAGGAAATATATATAGGAGAAACCATATGGTACCGTGGTGACTGTAGTTAGAGAAAATAATTCATCAGACCTGATTAAAAAAACCAGGGCGGGCCGTGGACCGGACACACCGTTTGAGAAATGAATTTATCAGGTAAGCATAAATTCTGTTTTCTCCAACATTGGTGTGTCCGGTCCACGGCGTCATCTTTACTTGTGGGAACCAATACCAAAGCTTTAGGACACGGATGAAGGGAGGGAGCAAATCAGGTTACCTAAACGGAAGGCACCACAGCTTGCAAAACCTTTCTCCCAAAAATAGCCTCCGAAGAAGCAAAAGTATCAAATTTGTAAAATTTGGCAAAAGTGTGCAGTGAAGACCAAGTCGCTGCCTTACATATCTGGTCAACAGAAGCCTCGTTCTTGAAGGCCCATGTGGAAGCCACAGCCCTAGTGGAGTGAGCTGTGATTCTTTCAGGAGGCTGCCGTCCGGCAGTCTCATAAGCCAATCGGATGATGCTTTTAAGCCAAAAGGAAAGAGAGGTAGAAGTCGCTTTTTGACCTCTCCTTTTACCAGAATAAACAACAAACAAGGAAGATGTTTGTCTGAAATCTTTTGTAGCCTCTAAATAGAATTTTAGAGCACGGACTACGTCCAAATTGTGTAACAAACGTTCCTTCTTTGAAACTGGATTCGGACACAAAGAAGGTACAACTATCTCCTGGTTAATATTTTTGTTAGAAACAACCTTCGGAAGAAAACCAGGCTTAGTACGCAAAACCACCTTATCTGCATGGAACACCAGATAGGGCGGAGAACACTGCAGAGCAGATAATTCAGAAACTCTTCTAGCAGAAGAAATTGCAACCAAAAACAAAATTTTCCAAGATAGTAACTTAATATCTATGGAATGTAAAGGTTCAAACGGAACCCCTTGAAGAACTGAAAGAACTAGATTTAGACTCCAGGGGGGAGTCAAAGGTCTGTAAACAGGCTTGATCCTAACCAGAGCCTTAACAAATGCTTGAACATCTGGCACAGCTGCCAGTCTTTTGTGTAGTAAGACAGATAAAGCAGAGATCTGTCCCTTTAGAGAACTTGCAGATAATCCTTTCTCCAAACCTTCTTGTAGAGAGGAGAGAATCTTAGGAATTTTTATCTTATCCCATGGGAATCCTTTGGATTCACACCAACAGATATATTTTTTCCATATTTTATGGTAAATCTTTCTAGTTACCGGTTTTCTGGCCTGAACCAGAGTATCTATCACAGAATCTGAAAACCCACGCTTCGATAGAATCAAGCGTTCAATCTCCAAGCCGTCAGCTGGAGGGAGACCAGATTTGGATGTTCGAATGGACCTTGAACAAGAAGGTCCTGTCTCAAAGGTAGCTTCCATGGTGGAGCCGATGACATATTCACCAGGTCTGCATACCAAGTCCTGCGTGGCCACGCAGGAGCTATCAAGATCACCGAGGCCCTCTCCTGATTGATCCTGGCTACCAGCCTGGGAATGAGAGGAAACGGTGGAAATACATAAGCTAGGTTGAAGGTCCAAGGTGCTACTAGTGCATCTACTAGAGTCGCCTTGGGATCCCTGGATCTGGACCCGTAGCAAGGAACCTTGAAGTTCTGACGAGACGCCATCAGATCCATGTCTGGAATGCCCCATAATTGAGTTATTTGGGCAAAGATCTCCGGATGGAGTTCCCACTCCCCCGGATGGAATGTCTGACGACTCAGAAAATCCGCCTCCCAGTTTTCCACACCTGGGATGTGGATCGCAGACAGGTGGCAGGAGTTATCCTCCGCCCATTGAATTATTTTGGTCACTTCTTTCATCGCCAGGGAACTCCTTGTTCCCCCCTGATGATTGATATACGCAACGGTCGTCATGTTGTCTGATTGGAACCTTATGAATCTGGCCTTTGCTAGTTGAGGCCAAGCCCTGAGAGCATTGAATATCGCTCTGAGTTCCAGAATGTTTATCGGGAGAAGAGACTCTTCCCGAGACCATAGACCCTGAGCTTTTAGGGATTCCCAGACCGCGCCACAGCCCACTAGACTGGCGTCGGTCGTGACAATGACCCACTCTGGTCTGCGGAAGCTCATTGCCTGGGACAGATGGTCCAGGGTCAGCCACCAACGGAGTGAATCTCTGGTCTTCTGATCTACTTGAATCATTGGAGACAAGTCTGTATAGTCCCCATTCCACTGCTTGAGCATGCACAGTTGTAATGGTCTTAGATGAATTCGTGCAAAAGGAACTATGTCCATTGTTGCAACCATCAACCCTACTACTTCCATGCACTGCGCTATGGAAGGACGAGGAACAGAATGAAGCACTTGACAAGAGCTTAGAAGTTTTGATTTTCTGACTTCTGTCAGAAAAATCCTCATTTCTAAGGAATCTATTATTGTTCCCAAGAAGGGAACTCTTGTCGACAGAGAACTTTTTTCTATGTTCACCTTCCATCCGTGCGATCTGAGAAAAGCTAGAACTATGTCTGTATGAGCCTTTGCTTTTGACAGGGACGACGCTTGTATTAGAATGTCGTCCAAGTAAGGTACTACTGCAATGCCCCTCGGTCTTAGAACCGCTAGAAGGGATCCTGGCACCTTTGTGAAAATCCTTGGAGCAGTGGCTAACCCGAATGGGAGGGCCACAAACTGGTAATGCTTGTCCAGAAAAGCGAACCTTAGGAACTGATGATGTTCTTTGTGGATAGGAATATGTAGGTACACATCCTTTAGATCCACGGTAGTCATAAATTGACTTTCCTGGATAGTGGGTAGAATCGTTCGAATGGTTTCCATCTTGAACGATGGTACCCTGAGAAATTTGTTTAGGATCTTCAAATCCAAAATTGGTCTGAAAGTTCCCTCTTTTTTGGGAACTACGAACAGATTGGAATAAAATCCCATTCCTTGTTCCTTTATTGGAACTGGGTGTATCACTCCCATCTTTAACAGGTCTTCTACACAATGTAAGAATGCCTGTCTCTTTATTTGGTTTGAGGATAAGTGAGACATGTGGAACCTTCCCCTTGGGGGTAGTTCCTTGAATTCCAGGAGATAACCCTGAGAAACTATTTCTAGCGCCCAGGGATCCTGAACATCTCTTGCCCAAGCCTGAGCAAAGAGAGAGAGTCTGCCCCCCACTAGATCCGGTCCCGGATCGGGGGCTACTCCTTCATGCTGTTTTGTTAGCAGCGGCAGGCTTCTTGGCCTGCTTACCCTTGTTCCAGCCTTGCATCGGTTTCCAGGCTGGTTTGGGTTGTGAGGCATTACCCTCTTGCCTAGAGGATGCAGAATTAGAGCCCGGTCCATTCCTGAAATTGCGAAAGGAACGAAAATTAGACTTATTTTTAGCCTTGAAAGACCTATCTTGTGGGAGGGTGTGGCCCTTTCCCCCAGTGATGTCTGAAATAATCTCTTTCAATTCTGGTCCAAATAGAGTTTTACCTTTGAAAGGGATGTTAAGCAATTTTGTCTTGGATGACACATCCACTGACCAAGACTTTAGCCAAAGCGCTCTGCGCGCCACGATAGCAAACCCTGAATTTTTCGCCGCTAATCTAGCTAATTGCAAAGCGGCATCTAAAATAAAAGAGTTAGCCAATTTAAGTGCGTGAACTCTGTCCATAACCTCCTCATATGGAGTCTCTCTACTGAGCGACTTTTCTAGTTCCTCGAACCAGAACCACGCTGCTGTAGTGACAGGAACAATGCACGAAATTGGTTGTAGAAGGTAACCTTGCTGTACAAAAATCTTTTTAAGCAAACCTTCCAATTTTTTATCCATAGGATCTTTGAAAGCACAACTATCTTCG
The DNA here is from genome assembly GCF_027579735.1 of Bombina bombina. Lineage (NCBI taxonomy): Eukaryota > Metazoa > Chordata > Amphibia > Anura > Bombinatoridae > Bombina > Bombina bombina. The sequence goes on along the minus strand of NC_069500.1, from coordinate 622,031,136 downwards.
ATAGGAATAGTAGTGCATTTGTTTAGAGTAGAAACTGCCCCCTTGACCTTAGGGACTGTCTGCCATAAGTCCTTTCTGGGGTCGACCATAGGAAATAATTTCTTAAATATAGGGGGGGAACAAAAGGTATGCCGGGCTTTTCCCACTCCTTATTTACTATGTCCGCCACCCGCTTGGGTATAGGAAAAGCGTCGGGGTGCACCGGAACCTCTAGGAACTTGTCCATCTTGCATAATTTCTCTGGAATGACCAAGTTGTCACAATCATCCAGAGTAGATAACACCTCCTTAAGCAGTGCGCGGAGATGTTCTAATTTAAATTTAAATGTCACAACATCAGGTTCAGCTTGTTGAGAAATCTTTCCTGAATCTGAGATTTCTCCATCTGACAAAACCTCCCTCATGGCCCCTTCAGATTGGTGTGAGGGTATGACAGAACAATTATCATCAGCGCCCTCCTGCTCCTCAGTGTTTAAAACAGAGCAATCGCGCTTTCTCTGATAAGTAGGCATTTTGGATAAAATATTTGCTATGGAGTTATCCATTACAGCCGTTAATTGTTGCATGGTAATAAGCATTGGCGCACTAGATGTACTAGGGGCCTCCTGCATGGGCAAAACTGGTGTAGACACAGTAGGAGATGATGTAGTATCATGTTTACTCCCCTCATCTGAGGAATCATCTTGGGCAATTTCATTATCTGTGGCAGTACTGTCCTTACTTTGTTTGGACGCTATGGCACAATTATCACATAAATTTAAATGGGGAGACACATGGGCTTTCATACATATAGAACATAGCTTATCTGAAGGTACAGACATGTTAAACAGGCTTAAACTTGTCAACAAAGCACAAAAAACGTTTTAAAACAAAACCGTTACTGTCTCTTTAAATTTTAAACAGAAAACACTTTATTACTGAATATGTGAAAAAGTATGAAGGAATTGTTCAAAAATTACCAAAATTTCACCACAGTGTCTTAAAGCATTAATAGTATTGCACACCAAATTTCAGAGCTTTAACCCTTAAAATAACGGAACCGGAGCCGTTTGTAAATTTAACCCCTATACAGTCCCAGCTATAGTCTTTGCTGAGACCCAACCAAGCCCAGAGGGGAATACGATACCAATTGACGCCTTCTAGAAGCTTTTCCAGCAATTTTTAGATCCTCACACATGCATCTGCATGCCCTGCTCTCAAAAAAACAACTGCGCAGTAATGGCGCGAAAATGAGGCTCAGTCTATAACTAGGAAGCCCCCCTGACTGGAAAAGGTGTCTAACACAGTGCCTGCCGTTTAATAAACGTTCCCAAAGTTTATAAATGCAAATTGTCAGCATAAATATGCATAAAATGCCCAAATAAAGCAATCGATTTAGCCCATAAGAATGTCTACCAGTTTTTTAGCCCATAATAAGCCCTTTATTCTGTTTGTTTGACTAAGAAAATGGCTTACCGGTCCCCATGAGGGGAAATGACAGCCTTCCAGCATAACATGGTCTTGTTAGAAATATGGCTATTCATACCTTAAGCAGAAAAGTCTGCTAACTGTTTCCCCCAACTGAAGTTACTTCATCTCAACAGTCCTATGTGGAAACAGCAATCGATTTTAGTTACTGTCTGCTAAAATCATCTTCCTCTCACAAACAGAAATCTTCATCCTTTTCTGTTTCAGAGTAAATAGTACATACCAGCACTATTTTAAAATAACAAACACTTGATAGAAGAATAAAAACTACATTTAAACACCAAAAAAACTCTTAACCATCTCCGTGGAGATGTTGCCTGTGCAACGGCAAAGAGAATGACTGGGGTGGGCGGAGCCTAGGAGGGACTATATGGCCAGCTTTGCTGGGACTCTTTGCCATTTCCTGTTGGGGAAGAGAATATCCCACAAGTAAGGATGACGCCGTGGACCGGACACACCAATGTTGGAGAAAAGCTAAATATATTAGCCACTATTGTCAAAATTAGAAGAGCTCATACAATGATTCTGCATTTTCAGAGTAATTTGTTACAAGGTCAATCCTCTTTTTTAGGTAATTGTCTATGCAGTACGTGAGCTTTTTTGTTTGCACTGAGCTGTGTGACTTACAGTGTTTATTGATTTCTTAGTTATAGTAATATCTTGTGATTACTAGTACTCACTATCACATTTTTATTTATCCAAGTTTTAATGCATTCCCACTGTTGATATATATATTTTTAATAGTTCATATTAAAGGGACACTGAACCCAAATTTTTTCTTTCGTGATTTAGATAGAGCATGCAATTTTAAACAACTTTCTAATTTAGTCTTTCCCTTTTTACTTATTTATACATTGCTACACATTAGCAGATAGTACCACATAACAAACATGATTAAAGTCCCCCCTTTCAATAACCCCGCTCAGGAGATATTAACCCATGATTCCTCATTAAGATAAAAGGAGTCCCACTGGGATCCTACCATGTTTCGTTAACATTATATTCACATATCAAAATAAAATTAAACTATCTTACCGGAATCTACGCCGTGGAACAGGAACACGGTCCTTCAAGTGTGACAGATAGTAGCCTCACTTCTGACATGGATTTGAGTGAATAAAGGTAGGCAGCGAAACTCGTCAACGCTGATTATCAAGGAGCTGTTATGAGTGGGGGTGGGTTCGCAGAAAAACTCTCCCTGCATCTCCGGACATTAACTTTCATCCATGCTTTCACTGAGAGGCTGATAGGATTACTTAAAACTCCAGTCCCATTGCGAAGAGTACTACCCTCCATAAGAGACTCTCTCGAACTTCTGACACTTCTCTGCCAACCTCCTATGAGGAGAGGCAAAGAATGACTGGGGGATGAGGAAAGTGGGGGAGGTATTTAAGCCTTTGGCTGGGGTGTCTTTGCCTCCTCCTGGTGGCCAGGTTCTGTATTTCCCAAAAGTAATGAATGCAGCTGTGGACTCTTCCCGTTTAAGAAGAATATACATTTTTCTAGCACTTGAATCATTATGGTTTCTGTGTGTATCGCTAGATTTAAAGGGATATCAGGGTAGAGTGCTTTATATGACTTATGTACTTCTTAAGCTGGTTTAGAAAAATGTTATATATTCGATCATAGCACCGATATTATATTGTATTTATTGCCTACCCCATTATATTCTACTGAGCATTCTTAAACACCATTTAAACTATTCTGGGGGTTCAGTGTTTGTTTATTTTCTCCATTTTTTATTAAGATAGTCTCAGAGTTTTTATTGTTATATATTTGAGTTTTTATTATATTGATTATATATTGCAATGGCTTTCACGATTAGTGACCGTGATTTGGATTCCTTTACCCATATTTTGGCATTTGAAATAGCTTATTTAGCCTGTGGTATCACCACCTATACTGAAAGTTTCTATACTGGAGTATATTCTACTGAATAGCCTAAGTAAACACAGCCAGCAGAAGAGATTACACTCTCCGTGGGGGGCATGATAGTTAAGTAATAAAATGATAATTTGCCATTGTTCTCTCTAAGTATTGAGCTTTGGTTTTCTAGACAAATATAAAATAAGGAATCAAGTCTGTGTACATAAAGTGATAACATAATGAGATCTGATATTACCTGAAGCTCAACCCATTGTAATAGGCTGTGGTTTAAAAGCACAAAACATATACACAAATAAACCTGAAAATATAATTTCTCATAAATGTTATACTCTGCAGCTGGTATAACAAGTCATTGAAAATACATTCCTATAAAAACAATTTTACAGTGTACTGTCCCTTTAAAGAAACAATCTGTCTAGAGGAATCTAATGATGGGGTACCAGTGGTGATTTCAGTATACATAAGGCATTTAAAGGGACAGTCTAGTATAAATTAAACTTTCATTATTCAGATAGGACTTTTAATTTTAACTTTCTAATTTACTTTTATCATCAAATTTGCTTTTTTTCCTCTTGGTATTCTTAGTTTAAACTAAACATAGGTAGGCTCATATGCTAATTTCTAAGCCTTTGAGGGCTGTCTCTTATCACATGCTTTTCAAATCTCTTTTCAACACAAAGAGACAGAAAGTACACGTGGGCCAAATAGATAACACTGTGTTCAGGCACAGGGGTTTATTAAAGATTTAGCACAAAACAATGCTAAATATAAGACAATAGATAATAAACAGTCACAGTCATGTGATCAGGGGGCTGGAAGAAGGTTCCTAGATACAAGGTAATCACAGAGGTAAAAAGTATATTAATATAACTGTGTTGGTTATGCAAAACTGGAGAATGGGTAATAAAGGGATTATCTGTCTTTTAAAACAATAACAATTCTATGGTAGACTGTCCCTTTAAAGATTTAAAAAAAATCCTCATTCAAACAACTTAAAATGAAATGGGAGACTTTGAGCCTTAAAAACTCATCAGGCATGATACCCAGAGGTCTCAGAATCCTTAAACTACAAGAGAATAATGTGCAGGATGGATGCATTCCAGATTTTAGGTAGCAGTGGGAAGACATCCTGAGTGAATGCTTTAAGAGAATAATTAACCTGATTTTAAGTGGAGGACAGAATGAAGCTTGAAAAAAAAAAAAAGGAAAAAAAATCAATACTAAAGTAGCTGAAAAAACAACGACCCTGAATAAATGGGTAGAAAATAGTGAATTTAAGGAACTTAATGACAAAATGAAGACTGAAATATTAAACCATCAGTAAGATGAGAAAAGGTAAATTTATGCTTACCTGATAAATTGATTTCTTCTATGGTAAGACGAGTCTACGGATTCATCCTTTGCTTGTGGGATATTATCTTTCCTAACAGGAAGTGGCAAAGAGCACCACAGCAGAGCTGTCTATATAGCTCCTCCCTTAGCTCCACCTCCCAGTCATTCGACCGAAGGTACAGGAAGAAAAAGGAGAAACTACAAGGTGCAGAGGTGACTGAAGTTTAAATCAAAAACATATAATCTGTCTTAAAATGACAGGGCGGGCCGTGGACTCATCTTACCATAGAAGAAATCAATTTATCAGGTAAGCATAAATTTACTTTTCTTCTATAAAGGTAAGACGAGTCCATGGATTAATCCTTTACTTGTGGGATACAATACCAAAGCTACAGGACACGGATAAACGGGAGGGACAAGACAGAAGGTTAAACAGAAGGCACCACTGCTTGAAGAACTTTTCTCCCAAAAATAGCCTCCGAAGAAGCAAAGGTATCAAATTTGTAAAATTTGTAAAAGGTATCAAGCGAAGACCAAGTCGCAGCCTTACAGATCTGTTAAACAGAAGCATCATTTTTAAAAGCCCAGGTGGAAGCCACTGCTCTAGTAGAATGAGCAGTAATCCTTTCAGGAGGCTGCTGGCCAGCAGTCTCATAAGCCAAACGGATGATGTTTTCCAGCCAAAAAGAAAGAGGTAACCGTAGCCTTTTGACCTCTCCGCTTACCAGAATAGACAACAAACAATGAAGATGTTTGACGAAATCTTTAGTTGCTTGTAAGTAAAACTTTAAAGCACGAACCACATCAAGATTGTGCAACAGACATTCCTTCTTGGAAGAAGGATTAGGACACAGAGAAGGAACAATTTCCTGATTGATATTCCTATTAGAAACAACCTTAAGAAGGAATCCAGGTTTGGTACGCAAAACCACCTTATCTGCATGGAAAACAAGATAAGGTGAGTCACACTGTAAAGCAGATAACTCAGAAACTCTTCGAGCCGAAGAGATAGCTACTAAAAACAAAACTTTCCAAGATAGAAGCTTAATATCTATGGAATGCATAGGTTGAAACGGAACCCCTTGAAGAACTTTAAGAACTAAGTTTAAGCTCCATGGCAGAGCAACAGGTTTGAATACAGGCTTGATTCTGACTAAAGCCTGAACGTCTGGGATATCTGCCAGACGTTTGTGTAAAAGAATAGACAAAGCAGATATCTGTCCTTTTAAGGAGCTAGCTGATAATCCCTTCTCCAATCCTTCTTGGAGAAAAGACAATATTCTAGGAATCCTAATCTTACTCCATGAGTAACCCTTGGATTCACACCAATAAAGATATTTTCGCCATATCTTATGATAGATTTTCCTGGTGACAGGCTTTCTAGCCTGAATCAGGGTATCAATGACCGACTCAGAGAAACCACGCTTTGATAAAATCAGGCGTTCAATCTCCAAGCAGTCAGACGCAGAGAAATTGGATTTGGATGCTTGAATGGACCCTGGATTAGAAGGTCCTGCCTCATCGGCAGAGTCCACGGAGGAACATATGACATGTCCACCAGATCTGCATACCATGTCCTGCGTGGCTACGCAGGTGCTATCAAAATCACCAAAGCTCTCTCCTGCTTGATTCTGGCCACCAGACGTGGAAGGAGAGGAAACGGTGGAAATACATAGGCCAGGTTGAAGGACCAGGGTACTGCTAGAGCATCTATCAGTACTGCCTGGGGATCCCGGGACCTGGACCCGTAACAAGGAAGCTTGGCGTTCTGACAGGACGCCATCAGATCTAATTCTGGTGTGCCCCATAGCTGAGTCAGCTGGGCAAATACTTCCGGATTGAGCTCCCACTCCCCCGGATGGAAAGTCTGGCGACTTGATGGCAGGAGTGAGTCTCCGCCCATCAAATTATTTTAGTCACATCCATCATCGCTAGAGAACTCCGTGTTCCTCCTTGATGATTGATAGAAGCTACAGTCGTGATGTTGTCTGACTGAAATCTGATGAATTTGGCCGCAGCTAGCTGAGGCCACGCCTGAAGCGCATTGAATATCGCTCTCAGTTCTAGAATGTTTATCGGGAGGAGAGTTTCCTCCCGAGACTATAAGCCCTGTGCTTTCAGGGAGTTCCAGACTGCACCCCAGCCCAGCAGGCTGGCATCTGTCGATACTATGAGCCACTCTGGCCTGCGAAACACATTCCCTGAGACAGGTGGTCCTGAGACAACCACCAGAGAAGAGAATCTCTGGTCTCCTGATCCAGATGTATTTGAGGAGATAAATCTGCATAATCCCCATTCCACTGTTCGAGCATGCATAGTTGCAGTGGTCTGAGGTGTAGGCGGGCAAAAGGAACTATGTCCATTGCCGCTACCATAAGTCCGATTACCTCCATACACTGAGCCACTGATGGCCGAGGAATGGAATGAAGAGCTCGGCAGGTGGTTATGAGTATTGATTTCCTGACCTCTGTCAGAAATATTTTCATTTCTACCGAGTCTATCAGAGTCCCTAGGAAGGAAACTCTTGTGAGAGGGAGGAGAGAACTCTTTTTTATGTTCACCTTCCACCCATGAGATCTCAGAAAAGCCAACACGATGTCCGTGTGAGACTTGGCTAGCTGGAAAGTAAACGCTTGAATTAAAATGTCGTCTAGATAAGGCGCCACTGCTATGCCCCGCGGTCTTAGAACCGCCAAAAGGGACCCTAGCACCTTTGTGAAAATTCTGGGAGCCGTGGCCAACCCGAAGGGAAGGGCCACAAACTGGTAATGCCTGTCCAGAAAGGCGAATCTGAGGAATTGATGATGATCTCTGTGAATAGGGATGTGCATCCTTTAAGTCCACGGTAGTCATATATTGACCCTCCTGGATCAGAGGCAGAATAGTCCGAATAGTCTCCATCTTGAATGATGGTACTCTAAGGAATTTGTTTAGAATTTTGAGATCCAAGATTGGTCTGAAAGTTCCCTCTTTTTTGGGAACCACAAACAGGTTTGAGTAAAAACCTAGCCCTTGTTCCGCTTTTGGAACTGGGCGGATCACTCCCATGGTATGTAGGTCTTCTACACAGCGTAAGAACGCTTCTCTCTTTGTCTGGTTTGCAGACAATTGAGAAATGTGAAATCTCCCACTTGGGGGGGGAGTCTTTGAATTCCAGAAGATATCCCTGGGACACAATTTCTAAAGCCCAGGAATCGTGAACATCTCTTGCCCAAGCCTGAGCGAAGAGAGAGAGTCTGTCCCCTACTAGATCCGGTAACGGATCGGGGGCTACCCCTTCATGCTGTCTTGGAGGCAGCTGCAGGCTTCTTGGCCTGTTTACCCTTGTTTCAAGCCCGGTTAGGTCTCCAGACTGACTTGGATTGGGCAAAATTCCCCTCTTGCTTTGCAGCAGGGGAAGCTGAAGTGGGACCACCCTTGAAGTTCCGAAAGGAACGAAAATGATTTTGTTTGGTCCTCATTTTATTTGTTTTATCCTGAGGGAGGGCATGGCCTTTCCCTCCAGTGATGTCTGAAATAATCTCTTTCAGTTCAGGCCCGAATAGGGTCTTACCTTTGAAAGAGATGTTCAAAAGTTTAGATTTTGATGACACATCAGCAGACCAGGACTTAAGCCATAACGCCCTGCGCGCTAAAATGGCAAAACCTGAATTCTTTGCCGCTAATTTAGCCAGTTGAAAAGCGGCAACTGTAATGAAAGAATTAGCCAGCTTAAGGGCCTTAAATCTATCCATAATATGCTCTAATGGAGTCTCCATCAGAAGAGCCTCTTCTAGAGCCACGAACCAGAAAGCAGCTGCAGTAGTTACAGGAACAATGCATGCAATAGGTTGGAGAAGAAAACCTTGATGAACAAAAATTTTCTTCAGGAGACCCTCTAATTTTTTATCCATAGGATCTTTGAAAGCACAACTGTCTTCGATAGGTATAGTTGTACGCTTGGCGAGAGTAGAAATAGCCCCCTCCACCTTAGGAACCGTCTGCCACGAGTCCCGCATGGTGTCAGATATGGGAAACATTTTCTTAAAAAAACAGGAGGGGTAACGAACGGTATACCTGGTCTATCCCACTCCTTAGTAACAATATTCTCAATCCTCTTAGGGACTGGAAAAACATCAGTGTAAACAGGAACCTCTAAGTATTTGTCCATTTTACACACTTTCTCTGGGACCACTATAGGGTCACAATCATCCAGAGTCGCTAATACCTCCCTGAGCAACAAGCGGAGGTGTTCAAGCTTAAATTTAAAGGCCGTCATATCAGAATCTGTCTGAGGGAGCGTCTTCCCTGAATCAGAAATCTCTCCCTCAGATAGCAAATCCCTTACCCCTACTTCAGAACATTGTGAGGGTATATCGGATACGGCTACTAAAGCGTCAGAAGGCTTAGCATTTGTTCTTAACCCAGAGCTGTCATGCTTTCCTTGTAACCCAGGCAGTTTAGATAAAACCTCTGTGAGGGTTGTATTCATAACTGTGGCCATGTCTTGTAAAGTAAACGAAGTCGACGCACTAGAGGTACTTGGCGTCACTTGTGCGGGCGTTACTGGTTGTGACACTTGGGGAGAGCTAGATGGCATAACCTCATTTCCTTCTGTCTGAGAATCATCTATTGCTATATTTTTAAGTGCTATAATATGTTCTTTAAAATTTATAGACATATCAGTGCAAGTGGGACACATTCTAAGAGGGGGTTCCACAATGGCTTCTAAACACATTGAACAAGGAGTTTCCTTGATATCAGACATGTTAAACAGGCTAGTAATGAAACAAGCAAGCTTGGAAAACACTTTATTCAAAGTAAATAATACTTAGAAAAAAATGATACTGTGCCTTTAAGAGAAAAAAAGATGCACAAACTCTGCAAAACATTGTAAAAAAAAGCAGTAAACTTTTCGAAAATTTTACAGTGGAATCATAAAGCATTAGTAAGATTGCCCCACCAGTAAAATAAACGATTAACCCCTTAATGTAAAGACCGGATTGACAAAAACGTCAAAAACCGGTAAAAAAAACGTTCAGCACCTTGCCACAGCTCTGCTGTGGCGCCTACCTGCCCTTAGGGATAGATTTGTGGGGAAAAAGCTTCCTTTAGGCCCTCAAGTACAGCAGGACCCTCCGGAGAAGCAGCTGGATGTCTTGTGTGTAAAAGAAACTGCGCAACTGAGGCACGAAAATAGTCCCCTCCCACCTCACTCGATGTTAGTGGGGCCTAAAAGAAACACACCAAAGTGTTTCTAAACTAGCCATGTGGGTTAATAACCCTTAAATAAGCCATAAAGACCCTTCAAAGTCCCTCAAAACGTTAATCTTTTAAGAATAAATACGTTTCTCCTATAAGTGTCACCAGTAACAACTGAGCCCTTTATGCAAGCTGGGATTCCATACTAAGTGTCTGAATACAGCTCACCCTTCCCTCATGGGGATACTGACAGCCTTTTCTAGAATTATCACAGTCTGTCTGGAAAAAATTGACTGAACATACCTCCATGCAGCATAGCATGCAAACCGTTCCCCCAGCTGAAGTTTTCCTGTACTCCTCAGCCTCTGTGAGAACAACAGTGGATCTTAATTACAAAGTGCTAAGATAATCATCCTCCTTGCAGAAATCCTCATCTCTTTTCTGCCAGAGAGTGAATAGTACACACAGTACCATTTAAAATAACAAATTTTTCCTTGAGAAAATAAAAACTAACATTTTTGTCACCACACTCACTTTACCCTTCCTAGTACTTAGAGTAGGCAAAAAGAATGACTGGGGGGTGGAGCTAAGGGAGGAGCTATATAGACAGCTCTGCTGTGGGTGCTCTCTTTGCCACTTCCTGTTAGGAATCCCACAAGTATTGGATGAATCCGTGGACTTGATACACCTTGCAAGAGAAAGTATATAAATATAACTGTGTTGGTTATGCAAAACTGGGGAATGGATAAAAAAGGGATTATCTATCTTTTAAAACAATAAACATTCTGGTGTAGACTGTACCTTTAAATGTCAAGAGAATGCATAGGCTAAAACGGAGCCCTCTGCAAAACCCTAATAACCAGATTCAAACTCCAAGGAGGAGCAGAATGTCTAAATACAGGCCTGATCCTGAGCAAGCTTCTTGTGTAACACAGATAAGAGCCAAAATCTGTCCCCTTAAGGAACTGGCGGCAAGTCCCTTCTCCAAGCCGTCCTGGAGAAAGGAAAGCATTCTGGATACCCTGATGTTATGCCAGGAATATCCACGAGACTCACACCAGAGTAAGTAGGTCCTCTACACCTTATGATAGATGTGTCGGGTGACCAGCTTCCTGGCTTGAATGAGAGTATCAATCAAACACTCAGAAAACCCTTTCCTGGCTAAGACTAAGCATTCAATCTCCACGCAGTCAGTCTCAGCGAATCTAGATTTTGATGCACAAAGGGGCCCTGTACCAGTAGATCCCTGCGACAGGGCAACCTCCACGGAGAAGACGATGACATCCCCACCAGTTCCGCAAACCACATCCAATCAGAATAGTTGCTGCTTGCTCCTGCTTGATGCGGGACACTACTCAAGGTAGAAGTGTTAACGGTGGAAATATGTAGACTAGGTTGACTCCCCAAGGCACTGCTAAGGCATCTATAAGTTCTGCCTGGGGATCCCTGGACTGCAACCTGTAAATGGGTAGCTTGAAGTTGAGTCTGGATGCCGTGAGATCTATCTCCGAAGTCACTCATCTGTTGCAAATCTCCGCAAACACTTCGGGGTGAAGAGACCATTCCCCCAGATGAAACTATTGTGTGCTGAGAAAATCCGCTTACCAGTTATCCAAACCGGGGATGTGGATCGCTGACCGTGAGCAGTTGTGGGTCTCCGCCCACTCCAGAATCTGAGATACTTCCCTCACGGCTAGGGAGCTTCTGGTTCCCCCGACGGTTGATGTAAGCCACTGAGGTAATGTTATCCGACTGGAATCTGATGAACTGGGACGAACCCAGGAGGGGCGAAGCCCTCAGAGTGTTTAAGATCGCTTGAAGTTCCAGGATGTTGATTGGAGGAATCGACTCCTCCCGATTCCACCTGCCCTGTGCCCTCCTGGCACCCCAAACCACACCCCAAACCACACCCCATCCTGAGAGGCTCATGTCCGTAGACACAATCTCCCAGGATGGTCTCAGGAAGGATGACCCCTGGGACAGCTGATCTGGAAGGAGCCACCAAGAGAGGCATTCCCTCGACCGGATGTCCAGAGAGATCTGTTGGGACAGATCAGAGTGATCGCCGTTCCATTGCCTCAGCATGCACAACTGAAGAGGTTGTAGATGGAACCTGGCACCAGCAGGACGGAGCCTAGACCAGGATGTCGTCCAGATAAGGCGCTACTGCAATACATCTGGATCTCGCCACCTCGAGCAAAGCTCCCAGAACCTTCGTAAAGACTCTTGGAGCAGTAGCCAGACCGAAGGGGAGAGCTACAAACTGGAAGTGCTGGTCCAGAAAAGTGAATCTTAGGAACTTGAAGTGATCCTTGGGTATTGGCACATGAAGGTAAGCGTCCTTCATGTCCATCGTAGTCATGAACTGACCCTCTTGAACTAAGGGCAAAATAGACCTGATCATCTCCATCTTGAACAATGGGAACGACAGAAACTTGTTTAATCACTTTAGGTCTACAATCCGGCGAAACGTGCCCTTCTTTGGGACTATGAAAAGGTTTGAATAGTGCCCTAGACCTCTTTCTGCTAGAGGAACAGGTACAATTACTCCTAGAGAGAAGAGATCCCTCACGCACTCTAGGAAGGTAACCCGTTTCTCTGGTCTTGAAGATAGATTTGACAAGAGGAATCTGCCCCTGGGAGGGTGAGTTTTGGAACCTATCCTGTAACCTGGGCAATAACCTCCAGAGACCAAGGATCCTGCATGTCTCATCCAAGCCTCCGCAAAAAGAGAGAGTCTGCCCCCTACGAGATCCAGAGACAGATCGGGCGCTGCCCCTTCATTGCCGATTTTGTCTCAGCGGGCTTCTTGCTCTGCTTGGCTTTATTCCAAGACTGAGATGGCTTCCAAGATCCCTTGGACTGCTCGGGCTTCGCGGCAGGCTGCTGTAGTTGGAACTTGTCCGAAAGGGACGAAAATTAGTATCCTTGAGTTTATTCTTCTTATCCTGCGGTAGAAAAGCATCCTTGCGCCCCCCCCCGTGACCGTGGATATGATAAGAGTCCAGGTCTAGACAGAAAAGAATCTTTCCCTTAAATGGAAGGGAAAGTAATCTAGATTTAGACGTCATGTCAGCAGACCACGACTTCAACCACAGGGCCCTCCGGGCCAGAACAGAAAAGCCTGATGTCTTGGCATTCAAGCAAATAATCTGCATATTTGCATCAGATAAACGAATTCGCTACCCTCAGGGCCTTAATTCTTCCCTGTATCTCATCGAGGGGAGTCTCCACCTCTATCATCTGACAGAAAGTCGCACCAATAGGTAGTGCTCCATCCTAAACCTAAAGTCTGGTTCCTCCTCAGCCGGAGGTTTAGAGACCACAAATTCCAACCAAGAGAAAGAGTCCTCCGAAGTATCGTAGTCCTCTGCATCAGCGGGTAATCTAGTTTCAGATAGCTCTAACATAGTAGATGACCCCTGGGAAGAATAGCAATATTTAACCTTTCGCTTAGCAGTGCGAGGTAAAGCACTGAAGGCCGCAGACACCGCCGTTTGCAACTGATCAGCAAAATCTGGCTGCCGCAGGAGGATTAGTAGTGCACTGGGGAGCCGCATGTGTAATCGGAGATGATTTTAGGGAATGCACCTCGCGGAATGGAGACCCCTCAGAGGTGGACGGCTCAGTGGTACTAAACATCTTGTTCTTTTTAGATATCACTATCTTATCAAGGCATGTGGAACATAGTTGAGCAGGCGGATATACCGTAGCCTCCACACAATAAACATAGGCATTATATTTAGGCAAAGAGGGAGTACCCTCTAATGCATCAGAGTCCTCCATAGCTTGCGCCTTAGATATAGACTATAGAAAAATTAAATGGCACCTTTAAACCCCAATGGCTGGGGCACTCACCACCTCCTATGACACAGGCCCTTTAGAGAAACTGCTTTTGTCTCCTGCAACCGACGGTCAGAAACAGAATGAGGCCACACCCGGTCACATGGAGTGCCATGCAGCACCACCCCTGCAGCCGAGAAAAAGCACGCCAAACTAAACAGGCTGCGCAGTAATCAAAATGAAGGAAGAACCTGACTGTTCACACATTGCCAGAGCCACATCTCACACATGTCGCAGCAAAAAACACAATAAAGTAATCATGTATAAATCCCCCCCTGTTCAATAATCACCTTCCGGAGATATTAAACCTTGATTATATACAGATAAAAACAGAATTTATGCTTATGCTGATAAATTGCTTTCTTTTGCGATGTACCGAGTCCACGGATTCATCCTAACTTGTGGGATATTGTCCTTCCTGACAGAAAGTAGCAAAGAGAGCACCACAGCAGAACTGTCTATATAGCTCCCCCCTTAACTCCACCCCCCAGTCATTCGACCGAAGGCCAAGGAAGAAAAGGAGAAACTATAAGGTGCAAAGGTGACTGAAGTTTACATAAAAAATACTGTCTGTCTTGAATAGACAGGGTGGCCGTGGACTCGGTACATCACAAAAGAAAGAAATGTATCAGGTAAGCATAAATTCTGTTTTCTTTTGCAAGATGTACCAAGTCCACGGATTCATCCTAACTTGTGGGATACCAATACCAAAGCTTTAGGACACGGATGAAGGGAGGGACAAGACAGGAACCTAAACAGAAGGCACCACTGCTTGCAAAACCTTTCTCCCAAAAATAGCCTCCGAAGACGCAAAAGTGTCAAATTTGGAAAAGGTATGAAGCGAAGACCAAGTTGCAGCCTTACAAATCTGTTCAACAGAAGCATCATTTTTAAAAGCCCATGTGGAAGCCACCGCTCTAGTGGAGTGAGCTGTAATTCTTTCGGGAGGCTGCTGCCCAACAGTCTCATAAGCCAAACGGATGATGCTTTTCAGCCAAAAGGAAAGAGAGGTAGCTGTAGCCTTTTGACCTCTACGCTTTCCAGCATAGACAACAAACAAAGAAGATGATTGGCAAAAATCTTTGGTTGCCTGCAAATAAAACTTCAAGGCACGAACCACGTCCAAGTTGTGCAACAGACGGTCCTTCTTAGAAGAAGGATTAGGACACAGAGAAGGAACAACAATTTCCTGATTGATATTCCTGTTAGAAACAACCTTAGGGAGGAACCCAGGTTTGGTACGCAAAACCACCTTATCAGCATGGAAAACAAGATAAGGCGAGTCACATTGTAATGCAGATAGTTCAAAAACTCTTCGAGCTGAAGAGATAGCAACTAGAAACAGAACTTTCCAAGATAGAAGCTTAATATCTATTGAATGCATGGGTTCAAACTGAACCCCCTGAAGAACTTTAAGAACTAAATTGAGACTCCATGGCGGAGCAACAGGTTTAAACACAGGCTTAATTCTAACTAAAGCCTGACAAAAAGCCTGAACGTCTGGGACATCTGCCAGACGCTTGTGCAACAGAATAGACAAAGCAGATAACTGTCCCTTTAAGGAACTAGCAGACAATCCTTTCTCCAATCCTTCTTGGAGAAAAGACAAAATCCTAGGAATCCTGATCTTACTCCATGAGTAGCCTTTGGATTCACACCAAAAAAAATATTTACGCCATATCTTATGATAGATCTTCCTGGTGACAGGCTTTCAAGCCTGAATCAAGGTATCTATGACCGACTCAGAGAAACCCCGCTTTGATAAAATCAAGCATTCATTCTCCAAGCAGTCAGTTGCAGAGAAATTAGATTTGGATGCTTGAATGGACCTTGAATCAAAAGGTCCCGTCTCAGTGGCAGAGTCCATGGTGGCAGAGATCACATGTCCACCAGGTCTGCATACCAAGTGCTGCGAGGCCACGCAGGCGCTATCAAAATCACCGAAGCTCTCTCTTGTTTGATTCTGGCAATCAGACGCGGAAGGAGAGGGAATGGTGGAAACACATAAGCCAGGTTGAACGATCAGGGTACTGCTAGAGCATCTATCAGTACTGCCTGAGGATCCCTTGACCTGGATCCGTAACAAGGAAGTTTGGCGTTCTGACAAGACGCCATCAGATCCAATTCTGGTGTGCCCCATAGCTGAACCAGTTGAGCAAACACCGCCGGATGGAGCTCCCACTCCCCCGGATGAAAAGTCTGACGACTTAGAAAATATGCCTCCCAGTTCTCCACCCCTGGGATATAGATCGCTGATAAATGGCAAGAGTGAGTCTCTGGCCATCGGATTATCCTGGAAACTTCTCTCATCGCCAAGGAACTCCTTGTTCCCCCCTGATGATTGATATAAGCTACAGTCGTGATGTTGTCCGACTGAAACCTGATGAATCCGTCCGAAGCCAGCTGAGGCTACGCCTGAAGAGCATTGAATATTCTCCTCCTGAGTCCACAAACCCTGTGCTTTCAGGGAATTCCAGACTGCACCCCAGCCCAGTAGGCTGGCGTCCGTCGTCACAATAACCCACGTTGGCCTGCAGAAACACATTCCCCTGGACAGGTGATCCTGTGACAACCACCAAAAAAGAGAGTCTCTGGTCTCTTGATCCAGATTTATCTGAGGAGATAAATCTGCATAATCCCCATTCCACTGTTTGAGCATGCATAGTTGCATGTCCATTGCCGCTACCATTAAGCCGATTACCTCCATACACTGAGCCACTGACGGGCGGGGAATGGAATGAAGAGCTCGGCAGGTGGTTAAAATCTTTGATTTCCTGACCTCTGTCAGAAATATTTTCATGTCCACCGAATCTATCAGAGTTCCCAGGAATGGAACTCTTGTGAGAGGAATAAGAGAACTCTTTTTCACGTTCACCTTCCACCCATGAGATCTTAGAAAGGCCAACACTAAGTCCATGTGAGACTTGGCAAGTTGGAAAGTCAACGCTTGAATTAAGATGTCGTCTACATAAGGCGCCACTGCTATGCCCCTCGGCCATAGGACCGCCAGAAGGGACCCTAGCACCTTTGTGAAGATTCTTGGCGCCGTGGCCAACCCGAAGGGAAGAGCGACAAACTGGTAATGCCTGTCCAGAAAGGCAAACATGAGGAACTGGTGATGATCTTTGTGGATAGGAATGTGTAGATACGCATCCTTTAGATCCACGGTAGTCATATATTGACCCTCCTGGATCATTGGTAAAATAGTCCGAATGGTCTCCATCTTGAAGGATGGAACTCTTAGGGATTGGTTTAGGATCTTGAGATCTAGAATTGGTCTGAAGGTTCCCTCTTTTTTGGGAACCACAGATTGGAGTAGAAACCTTGCCCCTGTTCTGTTTTCGGAACTGGGCAGATCACTCCCATGGTAAAAAGGTCTTCTACACAGCGTAAGAACGCCTCTCTTTTTGTCTTGGTTACAGACAATTGAGAAAGATGGAACCTCCCCCTTGGAGGAGAATCTTTGAAATCTAGGAGACACCCCTGGGTTAAAATTTCTACGGCCGAGGAGTCCTGAACGTCTCTTGCCCAGGCCTGAGCAAAGAGAGAAAGTCTGCCCCCTACTTGATCCGGTCCCGGATCGGGGGCTACCCCTTCATGCTGTTTTAGTGGCAGCAGCAGGCTTTTTGGCCTGTTTACCCTTGTTCCAAGCCTGGTTAGGTCTCCAGGTTGGCTTGAGCAAAGTTCCCCTCTTGCTTTGCAGCAGGGGAAGAGGAAGCGGGACCACCCTTGAAGTTTCGAAAGGAACGAAAATTATTTTGTTTGGTCCTTGTCTTATTTGACTTATCTTGAGGGAGGGCATGACCCTTCCCTCCAGTGATGTCTGAAATGATCTCTTTCAGTGCAGTTCTGAATAGGGTCTTATCTTTGAAAGGGATGGTCAAAAGCTTAGATTTAGATGACACATCAGCTGACCAGCTCTTCGCGTTAAAATGGCAACACCTGAATTCTTTGCCGCTAACTTAGCAAGATGAAAAGCGGCGTCTGTAATAAAAGAATTAGCCAACTTAAGGGCCTTAATTCTGTCCAAAATATCATCTAGTGGGGTGTCCATCTGAAGAGCCTCTTCTAGAGCCTCAAACCAAAAAGCAGCTGCAGTGGTTACCAGAACAATGCACGCTATAGGTTGAAGAAAAAAACCCTGATGAACAAAAATTTTCTTTCGGAGACCCTCTAACTTTTTATCCATAGGATCAATGAAAGCACAACTGTCTTCAATAGGTATAGTTGTACGCTTAGCCAGAGTAGAAATAGCTCCCTCCACCTTAGGAACCGTCTGCCATGAGTCCTTTATGGTGTAAAAAACGGGGAACATTTTCTTAAAAACAGGAGGGGGAGCGAACGGAATACCTGGTCTATCCCACTCCTTAGTAACAATGTCCGAAATCCTCTTAGGGACCGGAAAAACATCAGTGTAAACAAGAACCTCTAAATATTTGTCCATTTTACACAATTTCTCTGGAACGACAATAGGGTCACAATCATCCAGAGTAGCTAAAACCTCCCTGAGCAATAAACAGAGGTGCTCTAGCTTAAAATTTAAATGCCGTCATATCTGAATCTGTCTGAGGGAACATCTTTCCTGAATCAGAAATCTCTCCCTCAGACAGCAAATCCTTCATCCCTACCTCAGAACATTGTGAGGGAATATCGGATACGGCTACTAAAGAGTCAGAAGGCTCAGCATTTGTTCTTAACCCAGAGCTATCCCTTGCAACCCTGGCAGTTTAGATAAAACCTCTGTGAGGATAGTATTCATAACTGAAGCCATATCCTGCAAGGTGAAAGAATTAGACGCACTAGAAGTACTTGGCGTCCCTTGAGCGGGCGTAACTGGTTGTGACACTTGGGGAGAACTAGATGGCAAAACCTGATTTCCTTCTGTCTGAGATTCATTTAATGCCAAATTCTTATAAGTCAAAATATGCTGTTTGCAATTTAGACATATCAGTACAATTGGGACACATTCTTAGAGGGGGTACCACAATGGCTTCTAAACAAATTGAACAATGAGTTTCCTCAGTGTCAGACATGTTTAACAGGCTAGTAATGAAGCAAGCAAGCTTGGAAAACACTTTAATGAAAAAAACACAATTTGCAAAAACGGTACTGTACCTTTAAAAGAAAAAAAGGCATACACAAACTGCAAAACAGGTTAAAATTGCTTCAAAAATTCCGAAATTTTAACAGTACACCCACTAAGCTTTAGAAGGATTGCACTCACAAGTAACAAAGCAATAGACCCCCAAATGAAAATAACGGATTGATAAGTGTCTAAAACCAATTAAAACCCCCTAAAGCACCTTGCCACAGCTCTGCTGTGGCCCTACCTGCCCTTAGGAAGCGATAATATGGGGTTTAAAGCTTCAATTAGTCCCTCAGAAGACTCTCAGGACCTCAGGAGAAGTTGTTTGCTGCTTGTAAATGTAGGCCCCGCCCACTTCACTCGATGTTTCTGGGGCCTACACAAAACTAACAAACCCTGCCTGAAAGCCATGTGGGTTATAAACAACCCCAGGTCCCATAAAACATTACTCCCAGACACAAAAACGTTTGTCCCAAATTCACATAACAAACTGAGTGCCCACAAAAAATTAACCCTTTATGCAAGCTAGTAAAAACCTCTGATAACACTAGGATTACTGCTTCCCCTTCCCCTAATGGGGACACTGTCAGCCTTTCTGAGTTAACACAGTCTCTGCAGAAAACATGACTGAACATAACGCATTGCTGTATAGCAAGAAACCGTTCCTCACACTGAAGTTTTCCTGTACTCCTCAGCTCATGTGGGAACAGCAGTGGACCTTAGTTACAAATGCTAAGATCATCATCCTCCAGGCAGAAATCTTAATCTATGTCCTGCCTGAGAGTAAATAGTACAACACCGGTACCATTTAAAAATAACAAACACTTGATTGAAGATAAAATAAAACTAACAGTTTAACACCTCTTTTCTTTACCCTTCCTGCTTAGAGCCAGCAAAGAGAATGACTGGGGGGTGGAGTTAAGGGGGGAGCTATATAGACAGCTCTGCTGTGGTGCTCTCTTTGCTACTTCTTGTTAGGAAGGACAATATCCCACAAGTTAGGATGAATCCGTGGACTTGGTACATCTTGCAAAAGAAAGGAGTCACACTGTAACACTGTCTTCTTGCATTATTCATTACAGGTAGAAAAAAATAAAAAACAATCTTACCAGAACAGGAACATGGCCTCTCAAGTTTGACAGTGTTGTAGCATCGCTCCTGACATGGACTGATTGCTTAAGGAACTGTTAATACGAGTCTGGATGGGTTCACAGAAAGACTCTCCCTGCATCTCCAGACCCTAACCTTCATCAATGCTCTCACTGACAGTCTGACAAGACTACTTAAAACTCCAGTCCCATTGCTAAGAGTACTACCCTCCATAAGAGACTACTCCAAATCTTCCGACACTTCTCTGCCATCCTCCTATGTTGAAAGGCAAAGAATGACTGGGGGATGAGGGGAGTAGGTGAGGTATTTAAGCCTTTGGCTGTGGTGTCTTTGCCTCCTCCTGGTGTCCAGGTTCTGTATTCCTACAAGTACTGAAGCCGTTAACTCCCCTCGTATTAAGTTGGAAATAGCACTTACCTGCACCCTTGACTGTCCAACAGGAGGACAGCTCACCTTGCATGAGAGGAATCCACGCCTCACGTAGACCTGTGGAAAAAAGGACTAAGTAAACCTACTCTGTCTTTCTATGTGAGGGCAGTAATTTTTTAGGAAAACGCAGTGAGACCCACCCCACAGTTCCTAACTGCTTGAAAGCTACCACAGCCCTACTGAAGGAACATGGAGTGCAGCTAGACCCAGCTTGTCAGGAAAGATATGAGCAAACCTGCTCAGGCTTTCAAAATAATAAAATCTTGATAGAAGAAATTATTTGACACTAAAACTTCCCCTCCTCCTTGCACTGAAGGCAAAGAGAATGACTGGGGTTGTGGGAAGGGATACTTAACAGCTTTACTGTCAACAAGTGAAAAATCCTCTAAATCAAATTATTCAAGATCTTGATAAAATTTCATTGCGTGCCTAGCTAAAGAATCCAATTACAAGAAAGGACCTCCTATATTTGAGACAAGTAAAACACAGTATACCTACATTTTATACAATTCCTAAAATTCATAAGAAAAGGGTCAACTACCCACCAGGCAGAGCGATCATTGTTGGAATAGGGGGGCCCCTTACACATATAGGGGAATATATTGATACATTTCTACAACCATTTGTGGGAAACCTTTCATTTGTACAAGACATACCTAAACTCTTATGGAAACCTAATGGAAGAACAGTTAGTGAAGAAATGTGGCTCTTGTCAATGGATGTCGTATCACTGTATTCAAGTATCCCGCATGAAAAGGGGATGGAAGCAGCCAGATATTATCTCAACCAAAGGGGCCTAAAATACCATTATCACTATGAATTTATTTTGTTACTTCTATTTTTTGCACTCACTCACAATTTCGACTGTGTCTATGTCCAAATAAGAAGTACAGCTATTGGGGCAAAATTTGCCCCCGCATGTGCGTACCTATATTTCGGATATTAGGAAACGCAATATATAATTGCAAGTGATCTTCAAGAAGCACAACACATTGTACTATGGTTACACTATATTGACAATGTGATTCTGCTCTGGGATGGACCAGGTGATCTCTTGAAGAAATTAACCGACTCTTGACAATGAATATATAAATCTAAAATGTACACATTCAATGAGTCAGGATAAGATTGAATTTCTTGATCTTGAGATAAAGATAGACAAAATCTTTTCTACTAAAGGCTTTCATTAATCTAAAGCTATAAACAGTTTACTAAGAATGTCAACATCCGCGGTCCTTGATAAAGGGTAGACCAGTTGGTCAATTCCTGCAGATCCAAAGAAACTGTAAACAGAATAAAGATTTTAGGAGTGAGTCTAAGGAACTCACTAAGGGCCTGATTATCAAAAACTTGCCAGAATGGAGAGAATGGCAAGAAATCCTCAGTTTATTTTATTAAGCATTATACTGTAAAGTAAGAATATTAGTTAAACCCCCTTAAAGAGATACACAGATCAAAATTGTGTTTAAAACAATCCCTAAGGGGTCTCATAATACTGATGAAGCATCTTATAAAATCTCACCAGAGCAGGGAGCTTTAGAGAATCAGGCCCTAAGGGTTGGTGAGATTCTATAAGAATGCACGGCAGTCCTTTCCCTGGTGGAATTATATAAAGCTATTTTCTTATGACAAGGAGATGCATACATTACAAAAGTGAATATCATAATTTAAAAATCATACATCATACTTTTTGCTTACCAGATAAATTCCTTTCCTTCCTGACAGGGAGAGTCCACAACTTCATTCAGGAGGAGGCAAAGACATCCCAGCCAAAAGCTTAAATATCCCTCCCACTTCCACTATCTCCCAGTCATTCTGCCGAGGGAACGAGGAAAAGTAGGAGAAACAACAGGGTATAAAGTGCCAGAAGAAATAATATAAAAAAAGAGACGCCCCCCCAAAAAAAATTACGGATGGGGTCGTGGACTCTCCCTGCAAGGACGGAAAGGAATTTATCTGGTAAGCATAAATTATGTTTTCCTTCCATAAGGCAGGGAGAGTCCACAACTTCACTCCTTAAGGTTGGGGAAACTATACCCAAGCTCCAGAGGACACTAAAGGAATAACGGGAGGAAACAAAAAAGAGGCGGACCCTATTCTGAGGGCACAAGAGCCTGCAAAACTTTTCTCCCAAAAGCTGCTTCAGCCAAAGCAAACACATCCAACTTGTAAAATTTAGAAAAAATGTGTAAGGAGGAAGAGGACCAGGTAGGCGCTTACAAATCTGATCAACAGCATAGAGGCTTTGTTCTTAAAAGCCCACGAGGAAGCCACTGCTCTAGTGGAATAAGCCGTTATCCTCTCAGGAGGCTGTCGCCTCGCTGTCTCATAAGCTAAGAGGATGACACTCCTCAACCAGAAAGATAGGGAAGTCGTAGTAGCCTTCTGCCCCTTACGCTTCCCCGTATAGATGACAAAGAGAAAGATTGTCTGAATTCCTTATTAGCCTGAAGATAGAACTTCAAGGCACAAACCACATCTAGATAGTGAAGCAAGTGTTACTTCGCTGAAGGAGGATTAGGACACAAGGAAAGAACAACAATTTCTTGATTAATGTTACGAACCCTAATTTAGACGATATCTGTCCTTTTCAGGGAACTAGCAGACATAAATAAAAAAAAAAGAGAGAAGCGCTCAACTTGGAAAAGAACAATAGCATAATAGCTTGTTCTATGGCTAATTACCACCCAAGAAGCAGCCTCAAAAAGAGACTTCTTCTTGGGTGGTAACTAGCCATAGAACAAGCTATTATGCTATTGTTCGTTCCCAGGTTGAGCGCTTCTCTCTTTTTATTTATGCAAATTATGACACTTAGGGAAGTCTCCCTAAGTGTGATGCGGGAATCCGGACATGGACCCGTTGTTCAGTGTGCCTAGAGGGATATGGTTGCACCTCACTGACGTGGCCCACAATAGGCCGAAACGTACATCTGGGGTTTTGCTGCTTCTTTCGTTCAGAGAGGGATTGCCTGGTATTTCGGGCTGGACTGTACTGTGAAGTCAGGATCAGACTGATATGGTTCAGGAAAGTTCTTCTCTGTGAAAGGCACATGTTGAGCAAAAAGAGGCTGCTTCTTGGGTGGTAACAAGCCATAGAACAAGCTATTATGCTATTGTTCGTTCCCAGGTTAAGCGTTTCCCTCTTTTTTTTATACAAACTAGCAGATAGACCCTTCTTCAGTCCATCCTAAAGAAAAGCTAAAATTCTGGCAACCTTAACCTTATGTAAGGAAAAGCCATGGTCTTCACACCAGTACAAGTCCTCCACACTTTATGGTAGATACGGCGAGTAACTGGCTTACGAGCTTGAACCAGTGTCGATAACACTCTCCGAGAACTCTCTCTTGGCTAAGACTAAGCGATCAATCTCCACACAGTCAGCCTCAGAGAATCTAGATTTTGATCTCTGCGACAAGGTCACCTCCCCTGAGGAGATGAGGACATCCCCACCAGATCAGCAAACCACGTCCTTCGCGCCCACTATGAAGCCATCAGAATCACTGATACTCGCTCCTGCTTGATGTGAGCCACCACACGAGGGAGAAGCGGTATTGAGGAAAAAGACATACAAGTCTGAACCTCCATGGTACGGATAGGGCATCTATCAATTCCGCCTGAGGATCCCTCAACCTCGACCCGTATCTGGGTAGCTTGGTATTGAGGCGGGATGCGATAAGATCTATCTCTAGCATCCCCCACTCACTGCATATCTCTGCAAATACTTTGGATTGAGAGATCATTCCCCTGGGTGAAAGGATTGCCTGCTGAGGAAGTCCGCTTCCCAGTTGTTCACACCCGTAATGTTGATTGCTGAAAGCGTACATCTGTGAGTCTCTGCCCACTCTAGTATCTGAGATACTTCTCTCATCGCCAAGGGACTTCTCGTTCCCCTCCTGATGGTTGAAGTAGGCAACCAAGGTTATATTGTCTGATTGGAATCTGATAAACTGGGACGAACCCAGAAGGGGCCAAGCCATCAAGGCATTGAAGATTGCCCGGAGTTCCAATATATTGATTGGATGGGAGGACTCCTCCTGAGTCCACAGTCCTTGTGCCTTCATGGCACCCCAAACAGCTCCCCAGCCGGAAAGGCTTGCGTCCGTAGTCACAATCTCGCAGGACGGTCTCAAGAAGCACGTGCCTCAGGATAGATGATCTGGAAAGAGCCACCAAGAGAGCGAGTGTCGACAGGTGGTCCAGCACAATCTGTTGAGACAGATCTGAATGGTCGCCGTTCCATTGTTTCAGCATGCATAGTTGCAAGGGTCTGAGTTGGAATCTGGCAAAAGGAATGATGTGCATACAGGACACCATGAGTCCGATCACATTCATACACTGGGCCACTGAGGGTCTCAAGGAGGCCTAGAGGACAAGACATGCAGTAGTTAGCTTGCAACATCTCTAATCTGTGAGAAATATTCTCATAAATACGGAGCCTATTATTGTCCCCAGGAAATTCCCCCTTGTACTTGGAGTAACAACTCTTTTCTAAGTTTATCTTCCATCCATGTGATCGAAGAAGACTGAGAAGTGACTCTGTTCTTCCGCTAGACGAAAAGATTGTGCCTGTACCAAGATAT
This sequence comes from Bombina bombina, assembly GCF_027579735.1. Classification (NCBI taxonomy): domain Eukaryota; kingdom Metazoa; phylum Chordata; class Amphibia; order Anura; family Bombinatoridae; genus Bombina; species Bombina bombina. The sequence continues at coordinate 622,006,223 of NC_069500.1, read as the reverse complement.
TGTCCAAGTAAGGCGCTACTGCAATACCTCATGTTCTGGCAACGGCTAGAAGAGCCCCCAAAACCTTTGAAAATATCCTTGGAGCAGTAGCTAGGCCAAACAGAAGAGCTATGAACTGGAAGTGCTGGTCCAGAAAGGCAAACCTCAGGAACTGAAAATGTTCAATGTGTATCGGAACGTGAAGGTATGCATCCTTCAGGTCTATGGTGGCCATAAACTGTCATTCCTGAACCAGAGCAAGGATTGACCGTATTGTCTCCATCTTGAAAGAGGGAACACTCAGAAACTTGTTTAGGCACTTTAAGTCCAGAATTAGACTAAAAGTTCCCTCCTTCTTTGGAACCACGAAAAGGTTTGAATAAAACCCCAAACCTCTTTCTGCTATAGGTACCGGGACAATTACTCCTAGAGAGGAGAGATCCCGAACGCAACCTACAGAGGCAGCCCTCTTTTCTGGTCTTGTAGACAGACTGGAGAGTAAAACTCTGCCCCTGGCTGGATGAGACTTGTATCCTATCCAGTATCCTTGAGATACAACCTCCAGGACCCAAGGAGAGACAGTCTGCCCCCTACTTGATCCAATCCAAGATCAGGGGCCCCCCGCTTCATGCCGATTTGTTTTCGGCAGGCTTCTTAGTCTGTTTGGACTTATTCCAGGACTTAGCCGGGTTCCAAGTACTCTTGGGCTGCTCGGACTTGGATGAGGATTGTGGTCGTCGTGATTTGTGAGAACAAAAATTAGACAATTGCCATCCCTTAGGTCTATTCTTATAATGCGGTAGGAAGGCACCTTTTCCTCCGGTAACACTAGAAATAACGGAGTCCAGGCCCTAGACCGAAAAAAAATCCTCCCCTTGAAAGGAACAGAAAGGAGTCTGGATTTAGAAGTCATATATCCGCAGACCAAGACTTCAACCAGAGAGCCCGGCAGGCTAGGACCCCAAAGCCAGAAGCCTTTGCAATTAGGCTAATAATCTGCATATTTGCGTCACAGATGAAGGAGATAGCAATTCTCAGAGCTTTAATTCTCTCCTGAATATCCTTGAGGGGAGTCTCCACCTCAATGAGCTCTGAGAGAGTATCGCACAAGTAGGTAGCTGCTCCAGCAATGGCGGTTACAGCTGCCGCCGGTTAAAATAAAAACAGAATTTATGCTTACCTGATAAATTTCTCTCTTGTGATGTATTGAGTCCACAGATTCATCCATACTTATGGGATAGTCTCCTTCCCTACAGGAAGTGGCAGAGAGCACCCACAGCAGAGCTGTCCATAAAGCTCGTCCCTTAGCTCCACCCCCCAGTCATTCGACCGAAGGCTAGGAAGAAAAAGGAGAAACTATAGGGTGCAGTGGTGACTGAAGTTTTTTAAATAAAAATATACTACCTGTCTTAAATAGACAGGGCGGGCCGTGGACTCGATACATCACAAGAGAAAGAAATTTATCAGGTAAGCATAAATTCTGTTTTCTCTTGTAAGATGTATTGAGTAAACTGATTCATCCATACTTATGGGATACCAATACTAAAGCTTTACGACACAGATGAAGGGAGGGACAAGACAGGTACCTTAAACGGAAGGCACCACTGCTTGTAGAACCTTTCTCCCAAAAATAGCCTCCGAAAAAGCAAAAGTATCATATTTGTAAAATTTGGAAAAAGTATGAAGCTAAGACCAAGTCGCCGCCTTACAAATCTGTTCAACAGAAGCCTCATTTTTAAAAGCCCATGTGGAAGCCATTGCTCTAGTAGAATGAGCAGTAATTCTTTCAGGAGGCTGCTGGCCAGCAGTCTCATAAGCCAAACGGTTGAAGCTTTTCAGCCAAAAGGAAAGAGAGGTAGCCGTAGCCTTTTGACCTCTCCGTTTACCAGAATAAACAACAAACAATGAAGATGTTTGACGGAAATCTTTAGTTGCTTCTAAGTAGAACTTTAAAGCACAAACCACATCAAGATTGTGCAACAGACGTTCCTTCTTTGATGAAGGATTAGGACACAGAGAAGGAACAACAATCTCCTGATTGATATTCAAATTAGAAACAACCTTAGGAAGAAACCAAGGTTTGGTACGCAAAACCACCTTATCTGCATGGAAAATTAGGTAAGGTGAGTCACACTGTAAAGCAGATAACTCAGAAACTCTTCGAGCCGAAGAGATAGCTACTAAAAACAAAACTTTCCAAGATAGAAGCTTAATATCTATGGAATGCATAGATTCAAACGGAACCCCTTGAAGAACTTTAAGAACCAAGTTTAGGCTCCATGGCGGAGCAACAGGTTTAAATACAGGCTTGATCCTGACCAAGGCCTGACTAAATGCTTGAACGTCTGGAACATCTGCCAGACGGTTGTGTAAAAGAATAGACAGGGGGGCGTGTCCGAGCTGTGTTCTGGATAGGACGCATTTTCTGTGGGCTCCAGAGGAAACCTTAATAACCCGCCGGTTATTATCCTTAAACAGCAAGAAAAGATTATATCACCTAAACACCCCACAGTACTGACTGTTGGGGCATTATATTTTCCTGTTTTCAGCTGTTTACATGATACTGGAGGTTCAGATCGGAGTACAAGGGCCTATGGCGGCGGACTACTTTTCCTAGGCATTCACCTCCCCCCCGGGTAGAGCCGGGTGAACAGTGCTGTCAGAACAAACTGACTTACTGTGTCTCTACAACCCACAACACTGGACTGAGTGCCGACAAATTACTTAGTGAAATTCTACTTTGGCGGGACCTCTGAGAGGGTAAATAAACAACTAATGGCGACAGTGGACAACCCAGAGTTCTGGGAAGACATACCGGTAAAACTTGTATTCCTTATGCGCCGGCTCATGGAGTCTGCACCCTACGATAATCTAATGCACAGACTACAAGCGACAGAAGAGGATACAAGGCACCTGGCTGAGACATCTGCCATTATAACAAAACAACATCCTAGTCTAGCAGATGCAGATGGCGACGAAAACTTACAAATTATTTACTGCAAGGAAAACGCCAGCGCTCTGTCTAAGGGGGGAATATCACTCCCTGCAGACGATGCCAAACAAGATGATCCCATGCACACATACTACACCACCAAAGCGCAAAGATCGTGACCCGCTATCTAATTTCAGGAGCTCCTCAAGCAGATATCAGCCTGATCTACAATGTCAGCGATCCGATGAGTCGGCTCTCTTGCCTCTTACCCTGCACCATATAGCGGAGTTACCACCGCATCAAGTGACTCTGCTGTTTAATCTGGGGAAACACATTTGCACCCCCCCACTACAGACCGCTGTGGACACAAAATTATGGATACTATTATGTTCTGCAGCACGAGCGGTCGGCGGGGTAATAGACCCACCTGATGAGACACTGATAGCCACCGGACTACTTCTATGCTTATCTGGGACTCGGAGACATCGTCCCAACTATATAAATGCACAGCACTTTCATTGCTATGTGGCGATGTTGGTATGGGCACACGGGTGTTTTGATAATGGCTGAGAGCCTTACTGAACAAAAATATCAGCCTGTTTTATCATATAAAGTAGTAGCGCTGTGTATAAGTTTAGTTCAGAAGCCCCGTTGACTGTTTGTTGCTTATTGTTTTAACGGTATCACATTATGAGGATAATATGTTGGAGGATGATTTTACATGTGCACTTGTGTAATATGTGGGCACCGTCAGCAGAGGTCTCTACCGTAATATAGGGGAACACATTTTGATCTTAATGACATTACTCTCTGGCAAAGGGGAAGTCTGGGTAGCAGGAGGGGTTGGCCAACCTTGTTGTATAATTAGCGGTGTTGCTGACGGCCAGAATGTCACATGACTTAGCATCGCACCTCTGGCTATACTTAAAGTCTTGGCCTCTCTCCCTCACTTACACTCAAGGTCATCGACTATTAACCTGTTCTTTGCCTCAGGCATAAGCCTCTTATAGCCCCCCCATGATAATTTCCCTATGAGGTCCTGTTAGATATAACCCCAGTTAAGTTTACATATCATCAGAAGCCAACCACCCTCTCTAATAACACACTCTATCTTCAATCTTTCTGCTGATAAGGTTAGGCGAATGCAGTTTTACTATTCAACCAGTTTTTATGTATGTTATGTTTGTAACTAATTATCCCAACATGTTTCCTATATATTGTATGAATGGATCCAAGAGAGGTCCATAATATGTCGAAAAAGGACTAAAAAGAGGAAAATAACCTAATAGAACGCCAGATTGTTTTCTATACTGCTGAAAGTATTTCTTTACTTATTTTCTTATATGTGTATTTTCTTTTTTTTTTTCCTTTTTGATATCCTGGTGTTTCAAACTGCTGTAAAATGCAATTCCTCAATAAAAATGTTTAAAAAAAAAAAAAAGAATAGACAGAGCAGATATTTGTCCCTTTAAGGAACTAGCTGATAATCCTTTCTCCAATCCTTCTTGGAGAAAGGACAAAATTCCAGGAATCCTAATCTTACTCCATGAGTAACCCTTGGATTCACACCAACAAAGATATTTGCGCCAAAACTTATGATAGATTTTCCTGGTAACAGGCTTTCTAGTCTGAATCAGGGTATCAATGACCGACTCAGAGAAACCACGCTTTGATAGAATCAGGCGTTCAATCTCCAAGCAGTCAGACGCAGAGAAATTAGATTTGGATGCTTGAACGGACCTGGGATTAGAAGGTCCTGCCTCATTGGCTGAGACCACGGTGGAACAGATGACATGGCCACCAGGTCTGCATACCAAGTCCTGTGTGGCCACGCAGGCGCTATCAGAATCACCGAAGCCATCTCCTGCTTGATTCTGGCAACCAGACATGGGAGGAGAGGAAACGGTGGAAATACATAAGCCAGATTGAAGGACCAGGGCACTGCTAGAGAATCTATCAGTACTGCCTGGGCAAATACCTCCCACTCCCCTGGATGAAAAGTTTGACGACTTAGGAAATCCGCCTCCCAGTTCTCTACCCCTGGGATATGGATTGCTGAGAGATGGCAAGAGTGATCCTCCGCCCATCGGATTATTTTGGTTACCTCCATCATCGCTAGAGAACTCCGTGTTCCTCCTTGATGATTGATATAGGCTATAGTCATGATGTTGTCAGACTGAAATCTGATGAATTTGGCCGCAACTAGCTGAGGCCACGCCTGAAGCGCATTGAATATCGCTCTCAGTTCTAGAATGTTTATCGGGAGGAGAGATTCCTCCCGAGACCATAAGCCCTGTATTTCTAAAGCCCAGGAATCGTGAACATCTCTTGCCTAAGCCTGAGCAAAGAGAGAGAGTCTGCCCCCTACTAGATCCGGTCCCAGATCGGGGGCTACCTCTTCATGCTGTCTTAGAGGCAGCAGCAGGCTTCTTGGCCTGTTTACCTTTGCTCCAAGCCTGGTTAGGTCTCCAGACTGATTTGGATTGGACAGAATTCCCCTCTTGCTTTGCTGCAGGGGAAGCTGAAGCGGGACCACCCTTGAAGTTCCGAAAGGAACGAAAATTATTTTGTTTGGTCCTCATCTTATTTGTTTTATCCTGAGGGAGGGCATGGCCTTTCCCTCCAGTGATGTCTGAAATAATTTCTTTCAGTGCAGGCCCGAATAGGGTCTTTCCTTTGAAAGGGATGTTCAACAATTTAGATTTTGATGACACATCAGCAGACCAGGACTTAAGCCATAACGCCCTGCATGCTAAAATGGCAAAACCTGAATTCTTTGCCACTAATTTAGCCATTTGGAAAGCGGCATCTGTAATGAAAGAATTAGCCAACTTAAGGGCCTTAATTCTATCCATAATATCATCTAATGGAGTCTCCACCTGAAGAGCCTCTTCTAGAGCCTCAAACCAGAAAGCAGCTGCAGTACAGGAACAATGCATGCAATAGGTTGGAGAAGAAAACCTTGATGAATAAAAATTTTCTTTAGGAGACCCTCCAATTTTTTATCCATAGGATCTTTGAAAGCACAACTGTCTTCGATAGGTATAGTTGTACGCTTAGCAAGAGTAGAAATAGCTCCCCTCCACCTTAGGAACAGTCTGCCACGAGTCCTGTATGGTGTCAGATATGGGAAACATTTTCTTAAAAACAGGAGGGGGAGCGAACGGAATACCTGGTCTATCCCACTCCTTAGTAACAATAGTCACAATCCTCTTAGGGACTGGAAAAACATCAGTGTAAACAGGAACCTCTAAGTATCTGTCCATTTTGCACAATTTCTCTGGGACCACTATAGGGTCACTATCGTCTAGAGAAGCTAATACCTCTTTAAATTTAAGCTTGGAACACCTCCGCTTATTGCTCAAAGGACGTCATATCAGAATCTGTCTGAGGGTGCGTCTTTCCTGAATCAGAAATCTCTTCCTCAGATAACATATCCTTTACCCCTACTTCAGAACATTGTGAGGGTATATCGGATACGGCTACTAAAGCGTCAGACGGCTCAGCATTTGTTCTTAACCCAGAGCTGTCACGCTTTCCTTGTAAACCAGGCAGTTTATAGAAAACCTCTGTGAGGGTTTTATTCATAACTGTGGCCATGTCTTGTAAAGTAAATTAATTAGACGCACTAGAGGTACTTGGCGTCACTTGTGCGGGCGTTACTGGTTGTGACACTTGGGGAGAGCTAGATGCTAAACCCTCATTTCCTTCTAACTGAGAATCATCTATTGCAATATTTTTAAGTGCTAAAATATGCTCTTTATAATTTATAGACATATCAGTGCAAGTGGGACACATTCTAAGAGTGAGTTCCACAATGGCTTCTAAACACATAGAACAAGGATTTTTCTTGGTATCAGACAAGTTAAACAGGCTAGTAATGTAACAAGCAAGCTTGGAAAACACTTTAATCAAAGTAAATAACACTTTAAACAAAAACGGTACTGTGCCTTTAAGAGAAAAAAAGCTGCACAAACTCTGCAAAACAGTGTAAAAAAGCAGTAAACACAATGAAATGTTTACAGTAACATCATAAAGCCTTAGTAACTTTGCACCACTATGCAAATAAACAATTAACCCCTTAATGTAAAAACCGGATTGAAAAAACTTCAAAACCGGTAAAATAACGTTCAGCACCTTGCCACAGCTCTGCTGTGGCGCCTACCTGCCCTTTAGGAACGGTTTGTGGGGAAAAAAACCTCTTTACAGCCCTCAAATACAGCAGGAATCTCTGGAGAAGTAGCTGGATGCTTCTGAGGTAAATAAACTGTGCAACTGAAAATAGGCCCCTACCACCTCACTTGAAGTTATGGGGCCTAAAAAACACCACAGAGTGTTTCTTAAACTAGCCATGTGGGTTAATAACCCTTAAACAAGCCACAAAGACCCATTAAAGTCCCTCAAAAAACTTTTTATTTGTAATTAAACCAATACGTTTTTTCCTATTAGTGTCACCAGTAACTATGAGCCCTTTATGCAAGCTTGGATTCCTCTTTTACTGAATACAGCTTACCCTTCCCTCATGGGGATATTGCCAGCCTTTTCTAGAATAATCACAGTCTGTCTAGAAAAAAATAGACTGTACATACCTTAATGCAGTTTAGCCTGCAAACTGTTCCCCGAACTGAAGTTTTCCTGTACTCTTCAGTCCTTGTGAGAACAGCAGTGGATCTTAGTTACAAAATGCTAAGATCATCATCCTCCTTGCAGAAATCTTCAACGCGTTTCTGCCAGAGAGTAAATAGTACACACTGGTACCATTTAAAATAAAGTTTTGCTTGAGAAAATAAAAACTTAACATTTTTGTCAAAACACTCACTTTGACCTTCCTAGCAGTAAAGCAGACAGAGAGAATGACTGGGGGGTGGAGCTAAGGGAGGAGCTATATGGACAACTCTGCTGTGGGTGCTCTCTCTGCCACTTCCTGTAGGGAAGGAGAATATCCCATAAGAGAAAACCACTTATGTTGAAACATCTTCCTCAGAAAAGATTCCATTTTCTTATCCATAGGCTCTCTAAAAGAAGAACTATCCTCCAGAGGGATAGTAGTACGCTTAGCCAGTGTAGAAATAGCGCCATCCACCTTAGGGATGGAGCCCCACAAATCTAATTGAGAGTCAGGGACCAGGAACCATTTTTTTAAAGTAGACAAGGGAGAAAAAGAACTTCCTATTCTTTCCCATTCCTTACTAATAATGTTCACTATCTTAACTAGCACAGGAAAAGTCAGAGGGACCTTCCTGTCTTCATAAACCCTGTCTAATTTAGGGATCTTCGGTTCCTCAGGGAGTGTAGCCTCTGGAACCTCTAGCGTAGACAGAATCTCCTTTAATAAAGAAACACAGATGTTCAATTTTAAATCTAAAGGAAGGTTCCTTCGCTGAAGGAGGTTTAGAAACTGAAGTCTCAGACTCAGAAAGTTAACCCTCGGATAGCTGGGACATAGCAGCTAAATCAGACAAATATTTAGATGACTCTAGTTCAGGAGAACTATGTTTAACCTCTTAAGCTTACTAGAGGGAGGTAAGAAACTCAGGGCCGCAGACACCGCCGATTGTAACTGCGCGGTAAAGTCAGCAGAAAAAAAGCCCCCTCCAGATGGAGGATTAGTTGAGCCGTGGGGAACTGCATGTGGATCGGGTAGTGTAGAAAGGGTAGTAATCTCTCGGGACACAGATTCCTGAGAGGTAAACGGCTCAGAAGGGCTAATAGCGCTATGAGTATTATCAGGCTTGTCTCCCTTCTTAGACTTTAGAACAGTGCTTAGGCAAATAGAAAAAATTGAGCAGACTGGCAAACCCCGGCCTCCTTACAATATAAACAGGAAATATTAATCACTACAGAAGGAGCGTAACCTTCTAATGTAGTATCAGAGTCCTCCATAGCTAAGATATATCCACAGAAAGACAGACAAAAACCTTTATAATCCCAATGGCTGTGGCACTTACCACTTCCTAGACAGCTAACAGTGAAAATGCTCTCCTTAGGAGTTATGTCCGTAGCAGGATCGTAAGAAAATGAAAAGACTGCACCAGGTCACGAGGTGTGTACAACAGGACTTCCACTGCTAAAGGTGCTAAGCTATCATGAGCTGCGCAACATTTAAAAACGAAAGTAAAACCTCTGCTAAAGGCGCTAAGCTATTATGAGCTGCGCAACACTCAAAAACAAAAGTGAAACCTGTTTGTTCAAAGAAAAAAAGCACGCAGTCTATGAGCCCAAAAAACTCTCTCATTAAAGCAGTTATAACTAACCCCTTGCTGTTCAAATAATCTCCCTGAAGGAGATTTTAACCCTTGATCCTATCGAGGCATAAAGGAGTCACACTGTAACCCCGTATAGCAAAAATGAATATAAAAAAACATAATTTATGTAAGAACTAACCTGATAAATTAATTTCTTTCATATTGGCAAGAGTCCATGAGCTAGTGACGTATGGGATATACAATCCTACCAGAAGGGGCAAAGTTTCCCAAACCTCAAAATGCCTATAAATACACCCCTCACCACACCCACAATTAAGTTTAACGAATAGCCAAGCAGTGGGGTGATAAAGGAGTAGAAAGCATCAACAAAAGAAATTTGGAAATAATTGTGCTTTATACAAAAAATCATAACCACCATAAAAAGGGTGGGCCTCATGGACTCTTGCCAATACGAAAAAAATGAATTTATCAGGTAAGTTCTTACATAAATTATGTTTTCTTTCATGTAATTGGCAAGAGTCCATGACATAGTGATGTATGGGATAGCAATATCCAAGATGTGGAACTCCATGCAAGAGTCACTAGAGAGGGAGGGCTAAAAATAAAAAACAGCCATTTTCCGCTGAACAAATTAATCCACAACCCCAAAAAATAAGTTTATTCTCATAAATGAAAGAAAAAACTTAAATCAAAAGCAGAAGAATCAAACTGAAACAGCTGCCTGAAGAACTTTTCTACCAAAAACTACTTCTGAAGAAGCAAATACATCAAAACGGTAGAATTTACTAAATGTATGCAAAGAAGACCAAGTTGCCGCTTTGCAAATCTGATCAACTGAAGCTTCATTCTTAAAGGCCCACGAAGTGGAGACTCATCTAGTAGAATTAGCTATAATTCTCTGAGGCGGGGCCTGACCCGACTCCAAATAAGCTTGATGAATCAAAAGCTTTAACCAAGAAGCCAAGGAAACAGCAGAAGCCTTCTGACCTTTCCTAGGACCAGAAAATAAAACAAATAGACTAGAAGTCTTCCTGAAATCTTTAGTAGCTTCAACATAATATTTCAAAGCTCTTACCACATCCAAAGAATGCAAGGATCTTTCCAAAGAATTCTTAGGATTAGGACGCAGGGAAGGGACAACAATTTCTCTACTAATGTTGTTAGAATTCACAACCTTAGGTAAAAATTGAAAAGAAGTCCGCAAAACTGCCTTATCCTGATGAAAAATCAGAAAAGGAGACTGACAAGAAAGAGCAGATAGCTCAGAAACTCTTCAAGCAGAAGAGATAGCCAAAAGGAACAACACTTTCCAAGAAAGTAGTTTAATGTCCAAAGAATGCATAGGCTCAAATTGAGGAGCCTCTAAAGCCTTCAAAACCAAATTAAGACTCCAAGGAGGAGAAATTGATTTAATGACAGGCTTAATACGAACCAAAGCCTGTACCAAACAGTGCATATCTGGAAGTATAGCAATCTTTCTGTGAAATAAAACAGAAAGAGCAGAGATTTCCCTTCAAGGAACTTGCAGACAAAACCTTATCCAAACCAACCTGAAGAAATTGTAAAATTCTAGAAATTCTAAAAGAATGCCAAGAGAATTTATGAGAAGAACACCATGAAATGTAAGTCTTCCAAACTCTATAATAAATCTTACTAGAGACAGATTTACGAGCTTGTAACATAGTATTAATCACTGAGTCAGAGAAACCTCTATGACTTAGTACTAAGAGTTCAATTTCCATACCTTCAAATTTAATGATTTGAGATCCTGATGGAAAAACAGACCTTGAGACAGTAAATCCGGCCTTAACGGAAGTGGCCAAGGTTGGCAACTGGACATCCGAACCAGATCCGCATACCAAAACCTGTGTGGCCATGCTGAAGCCACCAGCAGCACAAATGATTGTTCCATGATGATTTTGGAGATCACTCTTGGAAGAAGAACTAGAGGCGGGAAAATGTAAGCAGGATGGTAACACCAAGGAAGTGTCAGCGCATCCACTGCTTCCACCTGAACATCCCTGGACCTGGACAGGTATCTGGGAAGTTTCTTGTTTAGATGAGAGGCCATGAGATCTCTCTCTGGAAGACCCCACATCTGAACAATCTGAGAAAACACATCTGGATGGAGAGACCACTCCCCTGGATGTTAAGTCTGACGGCTGAGATAATCCGCCTCCCAATTGCCTACACCTGGGATATGCACCGCAGAGATTAGACAGGAGCTGGATTCCGCTCAAGCAAGTATCCGAGATACTTCTTTCATAGCTTGTGGACTGTGAGTCCCACCCTGATGATTGACATATACCACTGTTGTGATATTGTCTGTCTGAAAACAAATGAACGGTTCTCTCTTAAACAGAGGCCAAAACTGAAGAGCTCTGAGAATTGCACGGAGTTCTAAAATATTTATTGGTAATCTCGCCTCTTGAGATTTCCAAACCCTTTGTGCTGTCAGAGATCCCCAAACAGCTCCCCAACCTGAAAGACTTGCATCTGTTGTGATCACAGTCCAGGTTGGCCGAATAAAAGAAGCCCCTTGAACTAAACGATGGTTATCTATCCACCACGTCAGAGTGTCGAACATTGGGATTTAAGGATATTAATTGTGATATCTTTGTATAATCCCTGCACCATTGGTTCAGCATACAAAGCTGTAGAGGTCTCATGTGAAAACGAGCAAAGGGGATCGTGTCCGATACTGCAGTCATGAGACCTAAAACTTCCATGGACATAGTCACTGAAGGGAATGACTGAGACTGAAGGTGCTGGCAGGCTGCAACCAGTTTTAAACGTCTCTTGTCTGTTAGAGACAGAGTCATGGACACTGAATCTATCTGGAAGCCTAAAAAGGTGACCCTTGTCTGAGGAATCAAGAAACTTTTTGGTAAATTGATCCTCCAACCATGTTTCCGAAGAAACAACACTAGTTGATTCGTGTGAGATTCTGCAGAACGTAAAGACTGAGCTAGTACCAAGATATCGTCCAAATAAGGAAACACTGCAATACCCTGTTCTCTGATTACAGAGAGTAGGGCACCTAGAACCTTTGAAAAGATTCTTGGAGCTGTTGCTAGGCCAAATGGAAGAGCAACACATTGGTAATGCTTGTCTAGAAAAGAGAATCTCAGTAACTAATAATGTTCTGGATGAATCGGAATATAAAGGTATGCATCCTGCAAGTCTATTGTGGACATATAATGTCCTCGCTGATCAAAAGGCAGAATAGTCCTTATAGTCACCATCTTGAAAGTTGGTACTCTTACATAACGACTAAAAATTTTCAGATCCAGAACTGGTCTGAATAAATTTTCCTTCTTTGGGACAATGAATAGATTTGAATAAAACCCCAAACCTTGTTCCTGAAAAGGAACTGGCATGATTACCCCTGAAGACTCCAGGTCTGAAACACACTTCAGGAAAGCCTGAGCTTTTACTGGATTTGCTGGGATACGCAAGATAAAAAAATCTTCTCACAGGAGGTCTTACTCTCAATCCTATTCGATACCCTTGAGAGACAATGCTCTGAATCCATTGATTTTGGACAGAATTTATCCAAATATCCTTGAAAAACCTTAATTTGCCCCCTACCAGCTGAGCTGGAATGAGGGCCACACCTTCATGCGGACTTAGGGGCTGACTTTGGTTTCTTAAATGGCTTGGATTTATTCCAATTTCAGGAAGGCTTCCAATTGGAAACAGATTCCTTGGGGGAAGGATTGGGTTTTTGTTCCTTATTTTGACGAAAGGAACGAAAACGGTTAGAAGCCTTAGATTTGCCCTTAGGTTTTTAGCCTGAGGCAGAAAAACTCCCTTTCCCCCAGTAACAGTTGAAATAATAGAATCCAACTGAGAACCAAATAAATTATTACCTTGGAAAGAAAGAGATAGTAATCTAGATTTAGATGTCATATCAGCATTCCGAGATTTAAGCCACAAAGCTCTTCTAGCTAAAATAGCTAAAGACATGGATGTAACATCAATTTTGATAATATCAAAAATGGCATCACAAATAAAATGATTAGCATGTTGCAGTAAGCGAATAATGCTAGATATGTCAGAATCCAATTCTTGTTGGGCTAAATTCTCCAACCAGAAAGTTGATGCATCCGCAACATCAGCCAAAGAAATTGCAGGGCTGAGAAGATGACCTGAATATAAATAGGCTTTCCTTAGATAAGATTCAAGTTTCCTATCTAAAGGATCCTTAAAGGAAGTACTATCTTCCATAGGAATAGTGGTACGTTTAGCAAGAGTAGAAATAGCCCCCTTATTCCATTCCTTAGAAATCATATCAGAAATAGCCTCAGGAATAGGAAAAACCCCTGGAGAAACCACAAGAGGTTTAAAAACAGCATTTAAACGTCTATTAGACTTAACGTCAAGAGGACTGGTTACCTCAATATCCAAAGTAATTAACACTTCTTTTAACAAAGAACGCATATACTCTATTTAAAATAAATAAGTAGGGGGCGTGTCCTAGCAGCCGCCATATCCAGACGCAAAAAACAAAGGATCCAAGCTATATGAAAAAAAGTTAGTTGTTTATTTGCCTATCACCTGGAAGTTCAGAATTATCTTTGGCAGAATTGGATGTACGAAGCTCAGCTGAACTGACTGATGTGTTTTATATGGAGATCGTTTATACAGAATCATTATCCAGGGCGTCTGGATAGATAAAGCAGCGGCCTTTATTTTTTCATATGATCACCCCCCCCCCCCGGTCTGCCGGGTAAAGCAGATTCATTTCATCACTAATACTAGGGAGTGAGGCCATTTGGCAGTATGGATGAGACATTACCTACAAGCCATCCTGGTTGCTCTAAGAAAATAGACACTAATTTTGCTCATTTGATATATCTCGTGAAAGCCCGCCCTCAAAAGCGGCAGTGCCCTCAATTGCAAATGGCGACTACCATTGAGCTAGACCCGCAGCATGGCCATTTACAACCTCCTTTTAGTGTAGCTGGGACTACTTCTTTCATCCCAGTTTCACGGAGGGCACCGAACATGGGACAGCAGGAAGCTGACTTACTACATCAAAACAGTGGAGGCTCAGGAGACGCCTCTACTTATCTTACCCTCGGGACAGAGTATACCTGAGGGAGAGCAGATACGAGTGCGGGTGGGTGCGGCCGACCACCCGATGTATTACGAGGAGATATTTACTGCTCCGGTGCTGACCGGAGACCTGCATATCACTGGGGGCTGTCTTCTAGCTGGGTCTGCTGTGATCCTGAATACTCTTGTTTGTCTGCAATTCCCGTCTCTGGAGCGTCAGATACGGTTTGAGGAGCCTTTTTTTTTTGCACCCGCTTACCACATCTTACAGTTGGAGCTCACCCTATTGCGGAGACAAGATCAGAAGCATCAGAAAGGGGATCGGGTAATTTTGTCCCGATGTAGATAGCTTCATCATACGTGGCAGACCCCCATAAGATGATGCTGACTATTTAATTATGACACTGAGTTTTGGGGCTCTTACACCTTGCTCAAAATGTGGTCACTTAAAGAGACAACAGTAAGTTATATACATCAATGGTACCTGATACACTTATCTTGGCACTACGTTAGCATGTATTCCCCACCTGGGGCGAATTAACAGTTTATTTCTAATGTGTAGTCTGCTCTATGTAATATTATCTATTGTTTTTATAATTCACATAAGTTAGAGTTCCGACATAGTATGCGCACACTAAGGTTTTTTCTTCATAGTTAGGATGTTTAAAGAGATAAATCACTTTGAAATACAGGGAAGGCATAACCTCCTACTGAGACTAGTATGTATATATTTTTTATCTAATGCGCTGGGTCAAATATCCATGACTCTCCAGAAGATTTATTGGGTAACAATGTATAATATAGATATAATTTATCTAGATGTGTCCTTCTCCTATTATGCCTTTTTCTATGCTAAGGTTCAGCTAGCTCATAAATGCACAAACTAGGCTTTCTTGTATTACAAATGCACTTTGTTTAATTCCTGGTCCGCTCAAACAAGGAGAGGTGTGCAGGCAATGATGTGTAATTTTCTATAACATTGGGACCTCTAAGCCAATGTTTAATTGGACATTTCGCAAGTGAGATATGACATGTTAATTTGTGGGAGCTGTAACTAGTTCAAATATTTCATGAGGGAGCCTAATACTATTCCAGCCTGGTTATATTTACTTTTGTTTCCCATACCCACCTTCTTTGACTTTATTATCAAGTCACCTATAACTGCAAATAGGTAGCCTAAACATTTATGTACATACTCCTCCTATCCTGCAGTCTTAATCCTCATTTTCCTTTGTATGTCACTCCTGTATTTTCTGAGAATCATTTTATCATATTATGCTAATATCAGCATTATTAGTAGTCAAGACTTTCTCTTCTACATTCGCACCTATCAGCAACATCTGGAAGGTCATATTTTTTATGAATCTTTATTTCTATATTCACTTAGTATGGTGAATTATTGGGCGGTATTAATCCGCCTCCTGCTATTTATAGATTTGTGCCCCCCTTGCTAGTTGTTATTATACTAAGCAGGCTAGATTAAAATATCATCATATCAGACAGTATCTCATGACAAAGAGGCACTACAGCTATCACAACAAATATAATAAAAAACTAAGGTATCAAACCTGATTACCATATTTGCATAAAGGATGACTGTTATAATTCGTTATGATTGTTATATATTAGTTTGACCAATCAATTTTTGGGTAATTTGCTGGCGTGAAATTTTTGTATATAGATAGATGATCCCAAAAGCTACTTCAGTATTTTGTATTAGTCGTCCTCCATATAGGATCGGTATTGTAATGAGGAAATGGTATTTCTGTGTATATGTCATACATGTTGTACTACTAATTACCTTTAATAAAAAACTTTGATTTAAAAAAAAATAAAAAATAAATAAGTAGATTTGTCAGTGTCAATGTCTGAGGAAGGATCTTCTGAATCAGATAGATCCTCATCAGAGGAGGATAAATTATTATGTTGTTGGTCATTTGAAATTTCATCAACTGAATGAGACGTTTTAAAAGACCTTTTACGTTTATTAGAAGGTGGAAATGCAGACAACACCTTCTGGATAGAATCAGAAACAAATTCTTTAAAATTCATAGGTATATCATGTATATTAGAAATTGAAGTAACTTGCAACTGGCAATGTATAATTACTGATGGACACACTATCTGCATGTAAAAGTTTATCATGACAACTATTACAAATTACATTCGGAGAAATAATTTCCACAATCTTACAACAAATGCAGTTAGCTTTGGTAGAACCGATGTCAGGCAGCAAGGTTCCAGCAGATACTTCTGAGGCAGGATCAGATGGAGACATCTTGCAAAATGTAAAAGAAAAAACAACATATAAAGCAAAATTATCAATTTCCTTATATGACAGTTTCAGGAATGGGAAAAAAATGCAAATAGCATAGCCCTCTGATAGAGAAAAAGGCAAGAGGCAAGCATCAATCGGGTATTAAAATAATGAAAAAGTTTGGCGCCAAGTATGATGCACAACGTAACTGAAAACTTTTTTGGCGCCAATAATAACCAGAAATGACACACTCGCGTCACTAAGGACGCAACCGTGTGTAAGGTTTCGGTGTCAAGTATGACCACGGAAATGACGAAGTTGCGTCATAGACGTATTTTTCGCGCCAAAAAAATTCTTGCGCCAAGAATAACGCAATAAAGTCTAGCATTTGGCGCACCAGCGGCCCTAATACCGCCCGCAATTTGCACGAAAGCAGTCAATTGAAAAAAAAGAATTTTTGTTTATTTTCCCCAAATATGAAACTGACAGTCTGTAGAATGAAATATATGAACCTGACTCATGGCAAATATAAGTACAATACATATATTTAGAACTTTATATAAATGCATAAAGTGCCAAACCATAGCTGGGGTGCCTTAAGTAATAAAAAACATACTTACCAAAAGACACCCATCCACATATAGCAGATAGCCAAACCAGTACTGAAACAGTTATCAGTAGAGGTAATGGTAAATTGAGAGTATATCGTCGATCTGAAAAGGGAGGTAGGAGATGAATCTCTAAGACCGATAACAGAGAACCTATGAAAAAGACCCCAGTTAGGGAAATCATTGTATTCAATAAGTGATACTCCCTTCACGTCCCTCTGACATTCGCTGTACTCTGAGAGGAATCAGGCTTCAACAATGCTCAGAAGCGCATATCAACTTAGAAATCTTAGCACAAACTTAATTCACCACCTCCATAGGAGGCAAAGCTTGTAAAACTGAATTGTGGGTGTGGTGAGGGGTGTATTTATAGGCATTTTGAGGTTTGGGAAACTTTGCCCCTCCTGGTAGGATTGTATATCCCATACGTCACTAGCTCATGGACTCTTGCCAATTACATGAAAGAAATTATCTTACCCTCCAGGATCCATGCTGTGGAACAGGCACGGGCTCTCAAGTGTGACAGTCTTGCAGTGACGCTCTGACATGGAAGGGAGTGTGTAACAGCAAGCAGTGAAACTCGTCAACACCGATTGCTCAGGAGCTGTTAGGCGACAGTCTGGATGGGTTCGCAGAAAAAAAAACTTTTCCTGCATCTCCATGCTAACTTTCCCTCAATTCTCTCACTGAGAGGTTGACATGATTACTTAAAACTCCAGTCCTTTCTTGAAGGGAACATACCCATTACAGGACTATATAAAATCTTCTGACACTTCTCTACCACCTCCTTTAGTGACGAAAGGCAAAGAATGATGGGGGGGATAGGTGAAGTGGGAGAAATATTTAAGCCTTTGGCTGGGGTGTCTTTGCCTCCTCCTGGTGGCCAGGTGTAGTATTTCCCAACAGTAAGGAATGAAGTTGTGGACTCCCCCTGCCTTATGAAAGGAAATGAATAATTTACTCCAAAATATGCAGGAAAAAATTGTATTGTTAAGGTGCATCAAAAATCGTAATGAAATTGTTAACCAAAAACATTTGATAAAAAAAACTTAATTTTTTTAGATAAATTAGAGGTTTAAACGTCATAAAGTATATTAAAATAACAATGCTGGTTGTGCAAAGCTGGAGAATAAGTTGTAAAGGGGTTATCAAACTTTTTAAACAATATCAATTTTAGTGTTGACTGTCCCGTTAAAGGGACACTGAACCCAATCGTTTTCTTGATATCTTTATTTGAAAAAGAAGGAATCTAAGCTAAGGAGCCAGCAATTTTTGGTTAAAAAACATGGACAGCACTTGTTTATTGGTGTTGTCCATTCAGCAAGGACCACCCAGTTTGTTCACCAAAAATGGGCCGGCATCTAAACTTACATTCTTGCTTTTCAAATAAACATACCAAGAGAATTAATTAAAATTTGATAATAGGAGTAAATTAGAAAGTTGCCTAAAATTGCATGCTCTATCTGAATCACGAAAGAAAAAATCTGGGTTCAGTGTCCCTTTAAGTTCAGTGCACTGAAAAAAAACGTAATTTGATTTGTATTAAGCGTAATATTTAAAGGGACAGTATACACTCATTTTCATATAACTGCATGTAATATACACTACTATAAAGAATAAGATGCACAGATACTGATATAAAAATCCAGTATAAAACGGTTTAAAAACATACTTAGAAGCTCTCAGTTTAGCTCTGTTGAAAAGTAGTTGGAAAGCCCACTGCAAGTGGGAAATAAGACACTCCCCCCCCCCCTTCTTTTGCATATGAAAAGACCCTTAAAGGGACATTATACACTCATTTTTTCTTTGCATAAATGTTTTGTAGATGATCTATTTATATAGCCCATAAAGTTTTTTTTAAAAATAAATGTATAGTTTTGCTTATTTTTAAATAACATTGCTCTGATTTTCAGCCTCCTAACCAAGCCCCAAAGTTTTATGTGAATACTGTCAGCTACCTTCTCCAGCTTGCTCCTGTTTGTGTAAAGGGTCTTTTCATATGCAAAAGAAGGGGGAGGGGGGGGGTGTCTTATTTGCCACTTGCAGTGGGCTTTCCAACTACCTTTTCAACAAAGTCAAACTGACAGCTTCTAAGTAAGTTTTTAAACAGTTTTATACTGGATTTTTATATAAGTATCTGTGCATCTTATTCTTTATAGTAGTGTCTATTACATGCAGTTACAGTCTAGTCCAAAATAAACTGTCATGATTCAGATAGAGAATGTAGTTTTAAACAATTTTCCAGTTTACTTTTATCACCAATTTTGCTTTGTTCTCTTTGTATTCTTAGTTGAAAGCTAAATCTAGGAGATTCATATGCTAATTTCTAAGCCCTTGAAGGCCACCTCTTCTCTCAGGGCATTTTAACAGTTTTTCACCACTAGAGGGTGTTAGTTCACGTTTATCATATAGATAATACTGTGCTCACGCACGTGGAGTTCCAGTGAGCAAGCTCTGATTGGCTAAAATGGATACCTGTCAAAAGAACTGAAATAAGAGGGCAGTTCGCAGAGGCTTAGATACAAGGTAATCACAGAGGTAAAAAGTATATTTATATAACTGTGTTGGTAATGCAAAACTAGGGAATGGGTAATAAAGGGATTATCTATCTTTTCAAACAAAAATTCTGGTGTAGACTGTCCCTTTAACACAAACAGGAGCAAGCTGGAGAAGGTAGCTGACGGTATTCACATAAAACTTTGGGGCTTGGTTAGGAGTCTGAAAATCAGAGCAATGTTATTTAAATAAAAGCAAAACTATACATTTAAAAAAAAAAAACTTTATGGGCTATATAAATAGATCATCTATAAAACATTTATGCAAAGAAAAAATGAGTGTATAATGTCCCTTTAAGTTTTAAAACACAATGGTTTCCCCCTCTGTACTTTGCCCTTCATTGCAAACTTTAACTAGAAGAATGCTCTCATTATTTGTATGGAAGACATTTTGCCACTCGCAGGGACAGACCCTTTTTTAAATTGAATTCCATGAGATCTGCCCCTGCGAGTATTGGCGTGGAAAACCACGTATAAACTTACAAACTTTTCTTTCATGATTCAGATAGAGCATGCAATTTTAAAGTGCAATAAAACATTTTGAGTTATGTGCATATTATATTATAAAAAGGATCAACTGTTGTAAAACAGTGTAAGAAAAAGTGTAAAAAAAAAAAGCTTATAAGTATTTTAATAAAATTTCCAAAAATCTGCAAAATGACTTACACTTTAGTATTCCCAAGTAAAGCCTTCTCCACCCCCAATTATCAGTGTCCTACTCCAAACCTTGTGATATCATATAACAAAGTGTCAATGTGAGGATAATTACTTATGCAAGCAGGGGTGGGGTGTTTGAGGAGACACAGCAGGTACTGCTATTTTTTTGTTGCCAAGAGGCTTGCTCGTTTTCCATGGGGATGTCATATGCTTTGTGAAAGCTACAGCATTATACTGGGCACTTCTTTAGTCAGGTGCCATGTGACTCTGCCCCCTACTGTGCATGTGTGCATTCTGAAGAAGCTATGGCCTGGATAGCACCTTCCATATATGGAAATGACCAGGGGGAGTTTGCTGCAAACACAACTATGCCTGAATTAAAGTGGTTAATGAGGGTTAAAATAGAAACCTTTTAGCAGGTAAGCTGTGGTTGCATTATACTTATGTTAGTTCATACTGTTTTATGTCCCTTTAAGCAACTTTCTAATTTACTCCTACTATCAATTTTTCTTCGTCATCGTGCTATTCATTATTTAAAAAGCAGGCATTTAAAAGCTTATAAACCAGCCCATTGTAGGTTCAGCACCCTGGATAGTGCTTGCTTATTGGTGGTTACATTTAGCAAACCAATAAGCAAGCATAACCCAGATTCTGAATAAAAAATTGGCCGGCTATTAAGCTTGACATTCCTGCTTTTTAAATAAAGATAACAAGAGAAAGAAGAAAATTTGATAATAGGAGTAAATTAGAAAGGTGCTTAAAATTGCATGCTCTATCTGAATTATTAAAGAAAACTAATTTTGGTTTAGTGTCCCTTTAAAGATACAATAAGGTTTAATATCCAATACAAAGTTGGTTACCATGACATCTCTGGTATGTTAAGGAAACATTCGCCTCTTTTGCTTTGATAGTAATAAAAAGATGTATATCAGATTTAAAATCACATAACATATGGAAGGAATTATTTATCTTGCTTGGTAAAGGTGCCACAAATTTTATGTAGGCAAGACTACCAGAGCAGTAAGTGACAGAACCCTGGAACGTTTACAAGACACTAAACATGAAAATGACTCTTTCAGTACAGCAGGACATCATTAAGATCGATAGGTCCATCTAGGTATTCGTGAGATAAATATGGAGAGCATTTAATTAAAAAGAAGAATTGTAGTGGATCTATAATCTTGGCACTATGTCTCCAGAGGGACTAAATGAGGAACTAGTATTCTCTCAATTTTTAGAATTTAAAATTAAGTAGAGTTATTCTAAGATACACTGATTGAAATCTCAGCACTGATGCGTAAGCAATTTTTAATATTGTGCAATAATTTATTACATATATATTGGCTATGTTCAATTTGATTCATTATGTTACTCTATGACTAAACATTTCTGGAACAATTTTCTGTGTAATACCATTAATGTGGCTCTTTAAGGCAATCCGATATGATAACATCATGGCACAGAAGAAGCCCCATTGGGTTAAACGTACACCGACCTTCCGGTCATGTGCAACACATTGTGCTGCTGAATATGCGCTACCTAAACATTTTTATTACATAACTCAATCCACCTCTTACAGTATTTGGAGGAGCCAGTCTGCACGTTTGCAAATGACAAGTATAGCCTTGATCAGTATGTCAGTATAAACTGTAATGTTTGGCAGATTTTAATCTGCTAAATCCAAATGGAATTATATGTTGCATTGTAAGCCTTGAAAAGTCAGCAGGGTGCATTTCCAGTTCTCAGAATTAGAAAAAACAAACACTCTTTTCAGAGCTGAAAAGAGGGCGAAATAAATAATGACACTATTCTGCAAAGTTGTTTTAGTACATATAATTAAACATTTTATGCACACATGGAAGTCCATTTATCAAGCTCTGTATGGAGCTTGTGGGCCCGTGTTTCTGGTGAGTTTTCAGACTCGCTAGAAAAAGCAGTTATGAAGCAGCGGTCAAAAGACCGCTGCTCTATAACCCTGTCCGCCTGCTCTGAGCAGGCAGACAGGAATCGGCACAATTCAACCCGATTGAGTACGACTGAGTTGATTGACACCTCCCTGCTGGCGGACGATTGGCAGCAAACCTGCAGGGGGCAGCGTTGCACCAGCAGCTTGTGAGCTGCTGGTGCAATGTTGAATACGGAGAGCGTAGACCTTTGATACATAGCCCTCATGGTGTTCACTACCCTTTTTGATAGGAAAATCAGAAGTTATAAAGAAGGGGATGGGCACACAAGAGTGAGGCTCCGGGGAGTGTGTCAATTATTATTATTATTATTATTAAGTGAACCAGCTAATTTTAAATATTATTATTATTAAGTGAAAAAGCCAATTTACAAAATGTAAAAGACGGCACGATTTAATACAGCAATCTCACCCTAATATCTTGACATAAGCCTCCTTGTTTGTTCTCGAGACTTCCTTCAAGGTGGTTATTTCAGCATCAAACCAAAAACCTCGCTCTTCTGGTGTTTCTACGTTGTAGTTAACCATAACCGTATCTCCTACTTTGAGTTCATTCCATTTTAATGTAGTTCTTGCTCGTGGCCGCAGATTACAAGAACGCATTTCTATAACACCATTTTCTGGATAACTGAAAAGAGAGTGATAACAATGGTTTACAAATATTTGACATATTTAAAACACTGAAAATCTAGGGGTTTGATATTCATTGTGAAAGGAAATTGCTACGGCTGATATATAGGTTTTTCACAGGTCCTGGAAAGCATCAGTTATCCAGCAAACTGTTTATTTACTGAAGACATTCATGAGTTTAGTATTTAATATTTGGTACTCCGATACAAGAAACAAAAGCAATAAAACAAAATTTATGCTTACCTGATAAATTCCTTTCTCCTGTAGTGTAGTCAGTCCACGGGTCATCCATTACTTATGGGATTATATCTCCTCCCTAACAGGAAGTGCAAGAGGATCACCCAAGCAGAGCTGCTATATAGCTCCTCCCCTCTACGTCATATCCAGTCATTCGACCGAAAACCAAATGAGAAAGGAGAAACTATAGGGTGCAGTGGTGACTGGAGTATAATTTAAAATTTAGACCTGCCATAAAAAACAGGGCGGGCTGTGGACTGCCTACACTACAGGAGAAAGGAATTTATCAGGTAAGCATACATTTTGTTTTCTCCTGTTAAGTGTAGTCAGTCCACGGGTCATCCATTACTTATGGGATACCAATACCAAAGCTAAAAGTACACGGATGACGGGAGGGACAGGCAGGATCTTTATACGGAAGGAACCACTGCCTGAAGAACCTTTCTCCCAAAAACAGCCTCCGAAGAAGCAAAAGTGTCAAATTTGTAAAATTTGGAAAAAGTGTTAAGTGAAGACCAAGTCGCAGCCTTGCAAATCTGTTCAACAGAGGCCTCATTTTTAAAGGCCCAAGTGGAAGCCACAGCTCTGGTAGAATGAGCTGTAATTCTTTCAGGAGGCTGCTGTCCAGCAGTCTCATAGGCTAAACGTATTATACTACGAAGCCAGAAGGAGAGAGAGGTAGCCGAAGCCTTTTGACCTCTCCTCTGTCCAGAATAGACGACAAACAGGGAAGAAGTTTGTCGAAAATCTTTAGTTGCCTGTAAATAAAATTTCAGGGCACGGACAACGTCCAGATTGTGCAGAAGTCGTTCCTTCTTTGAGGAAGGATTAGGGCACAATGAAGGAACAACAATCTCTTGATTGATATTCCTGTTAGTGACTACCTTAGGTAAGAACCCAGGTTTAGTACGCAGAACTACCTTGTCTGAATGGAAAATCAGATAAGGAGAATCACAATGTAAGGCAGATAACTCAGAGACTCTTCGAGCCGAGGAAATAGCCATTAAAAACAGAACTTTCCAAGATAACAGCTTGATATCAATGGAATGAAGGGGTTCAAACGGAACACCCTGTAAAACGTTAAGAACTAAGTTTAAGCTCCATGGTGGAGCAACAGTTTTAAACACAGGCTTAATCCTGGCCAAAGCCTGACAAAAAGCCTGAACGTCTGGAACTTCTGACAGACGTTTGTGTAAAAGGATGGACAAAGCTGAGATCTGTCCCTTTAACGAACTAGCGGATAAACCCTTTTCTAAACCTTCTTGTAGAAAAGACAATATCCTAGGAATCCTAACCTTACTCCATGAGTAACTCTTGGATTCGCACCAATGCAAGTATTTGCGCCATATTTTATGGTAAATTTTCCTGGTAACAGGCTTCCTAGCCTGTATCAAGGTATCAATCACTGACTCCGAGAATCCACGCTTTGATAGAATCAAGCGTTCAATCTCCATGCAGTCAGCTTCAGAGAAATTAGATTTGGATGTTTGAAAGGACCCTGCACCAGAAGGTCCTGTCTCAGAGGTAGAGACCATGGTGGACAGGACGACATGTCCACTAGATCTGCATACCAGGTCCTGCGTGGCCACGCAGGCGCTATTAGAATCACCGATGCTCTCTACTGTTTGATCCTGGCAATCAATCGAGGAAGCATCGGGAAGGGTGGAAACACATAAGCCATGTTGAAGACCCAAGGTGCTGTCAGAGCATCTATCAGAACCGCTCCCGGGTCTCTGGACCTGGATCCGTAATAAGGAAGTTTGGCGTTCTGGCGAGACGCCATGAGATCCAGATCTGGTTTGCCCCAACGCCGAAGTATTTGGGCAAAGACCTCCGGATGAAGTTCCCTCTCCCCCGGATGAAAAGTCTGGCGACTTAGATAATCCGCTTCCCAGTTCTCCACGCCTGGGATGTGGATCGCTGATAGGTGGCAAGAGTGAGACTCTGCCCAGTGAATTATCTTTGAGACTTCCATCATTGCTAGGGAACTCCTTGTCCCTCCCTGATGGTTGATGTAAGCCACAGTCGTGATGTTGTCCGACTGAAACCTGATGAACCTCAGAGTTGCTAACTGAGGCCAAGCCAGAAGGGCATTGAAAACTGCTCTTAATTCCAGAATATTTATGGGAAGGAGACTCTCCTCCTGAGCCAAGATCCCTGAGTCTTCAGGGAATTCCAGACAGCGCCCCAACCTATCAGGCTGGCGTCTGTTGTTACAATCGTCCAATCTGGCCTGCTGAAGGGCATCCCCTTGGATAGATGTGGCCGAGAGAGCCACCATAGAAGAGAATTTCTGGTCTCTTGATCCAGATTCAGCATAGGGGACAAATCTGAGTAATCCCCATTCCACTGACTTAGCATGCACAATTGCAGTGGTCTGAGATGCAGGCGTGCAAAGGGTACTATGTCCATTGCCGCTACCATTAAGCCGATTACCTCCATGCATTGAGCCATTGACGGGTGTGGAATCGAATGAAGGACCCGGCAAGCATTTAGAAGTTTTGTTAACCTGACCTCTGTCAGATAAATCTTCATTTCTACAGAATCTATAAGAGTCCCTAAGAAGGGAACTCTTGTGAGTGGCAATAGAGAACTCTTTTCTTCGTTCACTTTCCACCCATGTGACCTTAGAAATGCCAGTACTAACTCTGTATGAGACTTGGCAGTTTGGAAACTTGACGCTTGTATCAGAATGTCGTCTAGGTACGGAGCTACCGATATTCCTTGCGGTCTTAGTACCGCTAGAAGAGAACCCAGAACCTTTGTAAAGATTCTTGGAGCAGTAGCTAACCCGAAGGGAAGAGCTACAAACTGGTAATGCCTGTCTAGGAAGGCAAACCTTAGATACCGGTAATGATCTTTGTGAATCGGTATGTGAAGGTAGGCATCCTTTTAATCCACTGTGGTCATGTATTGACCCCTTTGGATCATGGGTAAGATTGTCCGAATAGTTTCCATTTTGAACGATGGAACTCTTAGGAATTTGTTTAGGATCTTTAAATCCAATATTGGTCTGAAGGTTCCTTCTTTCTTGGGAACCACAAACAGATTTGAGTAAAACCCTTGTCCGTGTTCCAACCGCGGAACCGGGTGGATCACTCCCATTAGTAAAAGATCTTGTACACAGCGTAGAAACGCCTCTATCTTTATCTGGTTTGTTGACAACCTTGAAAGATGAAATCTCCCTTTTGGAGGAGAAGTTTTGAAGTCCAGAAGATATCCCTGAGATATGATCTCCAACGCCCAGGGATCCTGGACATCTCTTGCCCAAGCCTGGGCGAAGAGAGAAAGTCTGCCCCCTACTAGATCCGTTTCCGGATTGGGGGCCCTCACTTCATGCTGTCTTAGGGGCAGCAGCAGGTTTTCTGGCCTGCTTGCCCTTGTTCCAGGTCTGGTTAGGTTTCCAGCCCTGTCTGTAGCGAGCAACAGTTCCTTCCTGTTTTGGAGCAGAGGAAGTTGATGCTGCTCCTGCCTTGAAGTTACGAAAGGCACGAAAATTAGACTGTCTAGCCCTTGGTTTGGCTCTGTCTTGAGGCAGGGCATGGCCCTTACCTCCCGTAATGTCAGCGATAATTTCTTTCAAACCGGGCCCGAATAATGTCTGCCCCTTGAAAGGTATGTTAAGCAATTTAGATTTAGAAGTCACATCAGCTGACCAGGATTTTAGCCACAGCGCTCTGCGCGCCTGAATGGCGAATCTGGAATTCTTAGCCGTAAGTTTAGTTAAATGTACTACGGCATCAGAAATAAATGAATTAGCTAGCTTAAGGGCTTTAAGCTTGTGTGTAATCTCATCCAATGGAGCTGTGTCAAGGGTCTCTTCCAGAGACTCAAACCAGAATTCCGCCGCAGCCGTGACAGGCGCAATGCATGCAAGGGGTTGCAATATAAAACCTTGTTGAACAAACATTTTCTTAAGGTAACCCTCTAACTTTTTATCCATTGGATCTGAAAAGGCACAGCTATCCTCCACCGGGATAGTGGTACGCTTAGCTAAAGTAGAAACTGCTCCCTCCACCTTAGGGACCGTTTGCCATAAGTCCCGTGTGGTGGCGTCTATTGGAAACATTTTTCTGAATATAGGAGGGGGTGAGAAAGGCACACCGGGTCTATCCCACTCCTTGTTAACAATTTCAGTAAGTCTCTTAGGTATAGGAAAAACGTCAGTACACGTCGGTACCGCAAAATATTTATCCAACCTACATATTTTCTCTGGGATTGCAACCGTGTTACAATCATTCAAAGCCGCTAACACCTCCCCTAGTAATACACGGAGGTTCTCAAGCTTAAATTTAAAATTTGAAATGTCTGAATCCAGTTTATTTGGATCAGATCCGTCACCCACAGAATGAAGCTCTCCGTCTTCATGTTCTGCAAATTGTGACGCAGTATCAGACATGGCCCTAGCATTATCAGCGCACTCTGTTCTCACCCCAGAGTGGTCTCGTTTACCCCTAAGCCCCAAGGCAGAACATAGAGTGATCTGAGATATCATCGCAGAAAATGCAGCATGTCTGCAGAAAGAACAGGAACTGTTAGCACTTTAACTTTTCAGTGCTGCTCCACACTAGGCTGTTCTTTTTAAACAGAGTTGTTCTCTGGCTGCATTGTATAAGTTTTCCTTAACACAGTGCATCCAGAGCAAAGTGCTGTTTGAAGACAACAGTCAAATAGCAGTAGTGCTGCCAAGCATTAGTGCATTGATTGTTGTCTGGCTCTGAGATTTTTCCAAGCTCGTTCCCTAGCTTTTCACAGTCTGCAAAGCTGTTTTCCTCTGAATGTAAGATGTTCATATGAGCAATGCACCTTTTTTATTACTACATTTCTATGTTAGACTAAGAGAAAAGGAAACAAATTAATTCAAGAGACATTTTACAATTACTTTTTTGTCTGCAGCTAATTTGCAATTCAATTTTCAACTACTGCACTAAATTATACAACTTTAAAAAAATATTGCTTTATTCTCCAGTTAACCAACACATTGCAATTGTTCTGGTGCTTTAGTGTAACTGACAAATTTCCAATTTTATTTTATTTAAAAATGACCTGCAGAAAAATTTTCACTAAAAAAATCTCATCGCAGAAAGTGAAAAAAAGTTCTGTCTCTGGGCCCCTAAGTTCTGGCAATTTAGATAAAACTTCAGTCATAACATTAGCCATGTCTTGTAAAGTGATTTGTAATGGCCGCCCTGATGTACTTGGCGTTACAATATCACGCACCTCCTGAGCGGGAGATGCAGGTACTGACACGTGAGGCAAGTTAGTCGGCATAACTTCCCCCTCGTTGTCTGGTGAATTTTTCTTAACATCTACAGATTGGCTTTTATTTAAAGTAGCATCAATGCAATTAGTACATAAATTTCTATTGGGCTCCACATTGGCCTTTGAACATATTGCACAAAGAGATTCCTCTGTGTCAGACATGTTTAAACAAACTAGCAATTAGACTAGCAAGCTTGGAAAATACTTATCAAATGAATTTACAAGCAATATAAAAAACGTTACTGTGCCTTTAAGAAGCACACAAAAAAACTGTCACATTGAGATAACAATGAACCGGTTTAGTTATAGCAATCAATTTTTCACAAGAAATGCATTAATTTAGCAAAGGATTGCACCCATTAGCAAATGGATTATTAACCCCTTAATACCAAAAAACGAATAACAAATAAAATAAATATGTTTTTATCACAGTCAAAGCACAGTCTCACAGGTCTGCTGTGAGTGATTACCTCCCTCAAACTAGTTTTGGAGACCCCTGAGCTCTGTAGAGACGTCCTGGATCATGCAGGGAGAATAAGGAAGACTGTGACTGAATTTTTAATGCGTAGTAAAAGCGCCAAAATAGGCCCCTCCCACTCATAATACAGCAGTGGGAAAGCTCAGTAAACTGATTTTATTCAAAATAAACGACAGCCAAGTGGAAAATAATGCCCATAAATTTTTCACCAAGTACCTCAGAGAGAAAAACGATTAACCTGCCAGTAAACGTTTTAAATATATGAAATGATAATAAAAGCCTGTTGCTAGTCGCTATCACTGCAGAAAGGCTATAAGTTATATGTATACCGTATTTTCTTAGTGAAGTGCCATTCCCCAGAAATACTTTAGTGCCAACATACATACATAACAGCCTGATACCAGTTGCTACTACTGCATTTAAGGCTGTACTTACATTATATTGGTATTAGCAGTATTTTCTCAGTCAATTCCATTCCTTAGAAAATAATATACTGCAACATACCTCTTTGCAGGTGAACCCTGCCCGCTGTCCCCTGTTCTGAAGTTACCTCGCTCCTCAGAATGGCCGAGAACAGCAAATGGATCTTAGTTACGTCCGCTAAGATCATACACAAACTCAGGTAGATTCTTCTTCTAATACTGCCTGAGAAGAAAACAGAATTTATGTTTACCTGATAAATTACTTTCTCCAACGGTGTGTCCGGTCCACGGCGTCATCCTTACTTGTGGGATATTCTCTTCCCCAACAGGAAATGGCAAAGAGCCCAGCAAAGCTGGTCACATGATCCCTCCTAGGCTCCGCCTTCCCCAGTCATTCGACCGACGTAAAGGAGGAATATTTGCATAGGAGAAACCATATGATACCGTGGTGACTGTAGTTAAAGAAAATAAATTATCAGACCTGATTAAAAAACCAGGGCGGGCCGTGGACCGGACACACCGTTGGAGAAAGTAATTTATCAGGTAAACATAAATTCTGTTTTCTCCAACATAGGTGTGTCCGGTCCACGGCGTCATCCTTACTTGTGGGAACCAATACCAAAGCTTTAGGACAGCTTTAGGATGGAAGGCACCACGGCTTGCAAAACCTTTCTCCCAAAAATAGCCTCAGAAGAAGCAAAAGTATCAAACTTGTAAAATTTAGTAAAAGTGTGCAGTGAAGACCAAGTCGCTGCCTTACATATCTGATCAACAGAAGCCTCGTTCTTGAAGGCCCATGTGGAAGCCACAGCCCTAGTGGAATGAGCTGTGATTCTTTCAGGAGGCTGTCGTCCGGCAGTCTCATAAGCCAATCTGATGATGCTTTTAATCCAAAAAGAGAGAGAGGTAGAAGTTGCTTTTTGACCTCTCCTTTTACCAGAATAAACAACAAACAAGGAAGATGTTTGTCTAAAATCCTTTGTAGCATCTAAATAGAATTTTAGAGCACGAACAACATCCAAATTGTGCAACAAACGTTCCGTCTTTGAAACTGGATTCGGACACAAAGAAGGCACGACTATCTCCTGGTTAATGTTTTTGTTAGAAACAACTTTCGGAAGAAAATCCGGTTTAGTACGTAAAACCACCTTATCTGCATGGAACACCAGATAAGGAGGAGAACACTGCAGAGCAGATAATTCTGAAACTCTTCTAGCAGAAGAAATTGCAACCAAAAACAAAACTTTCCAAGATAATAACTTAATATCAACGGAATGTAAGGGTTCAAACGGAACCCCCTGAAGAACTGAAAGAACTAAATTGAGACTCCAAGGAGGAGTCAAAGGTTTGTAAACAGGCTTGATTCTAACCAGAGCCTGAACAAAGGCTTGAACATCTGGCACAGCTGCCAGCTTTTTGTGAAGTAACACAGACAAGGCAGAAATCTGTCCCTTCAAGGAACTTGCAGATAATCCTTTCTCCAAACCTTCTTGAAGAAAGGATAGAATCTTAGGAATTTTTACCTTGTCCATAGGGAATCCTTTAGATTCACACCAACAGATATACTTTTTCCATATTTTGTGGTAAATTTTTCTAGTTACAGGCTTTCTGGCCTGAACAAGAGTATCAATGACAGAATCTGAGAACCCTCGCTTTGATAAGATCAAGCGTTCAATCTCCAAGCAGTCAGTTGGAGTGAGACCAGATTCGGATGTTCGAACGGACCTTGAACAAGAAGGTCTCGTCTCAAAGGTAGCTTCCATGGTGGAGCCGATGACATATTCACCAGGTCTGCATACCAAGTCCTGCGTGGCCACGCAGGAGCTATCAAGATCACTGAAGCCCTCTCCTGATTGATCCTGGCTACCAGCCTGGGGATGAGAGGAAACGGCGGGAATACATAAGCTAGTTTGAAGGTCCAAGGTGCTACTAGTGCATCTACTAGAGTCGCCTTGGGATCCCTGGATCTGGACCCGTAGCAAGGAACCTTGAAGTTCTGACGAGAGGCCATCAGATCCATGTCTGGAATGCCCCACAATTGAGTAATTTGGGCAAAGATTTCCGGATGGAGTTCCCACTCCCCCGGATGAAATGTCTGACGACTCAGAAAATCCGCTTCCCAATTTTCCACTCCTGGGATGTGGACTGCAGACAAGTGGCAGGAGTGAGTCTCCGCCCATTGAATGATTTTGGTCACTTCTTCCATCGCCAGGGAACTCCTTGTTCCCCCCTGATGGTTGATGTACGCAACAGTCGTCATGTTGTCTGATTGAAACCGTATGAACTTGGCCTTTGCTAGCTGAGGCCAAGCCTTGAGAGCATTGAATATCGCTCTCAGTTCCAGAATATTTATCGGGAGAAGAGATTCTTCCCGAGACCAAAGACCCTGAGCTTTCAGGGGTCCCCAGACCGCGCCCCAGCCCACCAGACTGGCGTCGGTCGTGACAATGACCCACTCTGGTCTGCGGAAGCTCATCCCCTGTGACAGGTTGTCCAGGGACAGCCACCAACGGAGTGAATCTCTGGTCCTCTGATCTACTTGTATCGTCGGAGACAAGTCTGTATAGTCCCCATTCCACTGACTGAGCATGCACAGTTGTAATGGTCTTAGATGAATTCGCGCAAAAGGAACTATGTCCATTGCCGCTACCATCAAACCTATTACTTCCATGCACTGCGCTATGGAAGGAAGAGGAACAGAATGAAGTATTTGACAAGAGTTTAGAAGTTTTGATTTTCTGGCCTCTGTCAGAAAAATCCTCATTTCTAAGGAGTCTATTATTGTTCCCAAGAAGGGAACCCTTGTTGACGGAGATAGAGAACTTTTTTCTACGTTCACTTTCCACCCGTGAGATCTGAGAAAGGCCAGGACAATGTCCGTGTGAGCCTTTGCTTGAGGAAGGGACGACGCTTGAATCAGTATGTCGTCCAAGTAAGGTACTACTGCAATGCCCCTTGGTCTTAGCACCGCTAGAAGGGACCCTAGTACCTTTGTGAAAATCCTTGGAGCAGTGGCTAATCCGAACGGAAGTGCCACAAACTGGTAATGCTTGTCCAGGAATGCGAACCTTAGGAACCGATGATGTTCCTTGTGGATAGGAATATGTAGATACGCATCCTTTAAATCCACCGTGGTCATGAATTGACCTTCCTGGATGGAAGGAAGAAATGTTTGAATGGTTTCCATTTTGAACGATGGAACCTTGAGAAACTTGTTTAGGATCTTGAGATCTAAGATTGGTCTGAATGTTCCCTCTTTTTTGGGAACTACGAACAGATTGGAGTAGAACCCCATCCCTTGTTCTCCTAAAGGAACAGGATGAATCACTCCCATTTTTAACAGGTCTTCTACACAATGTAAGAATGCCTGTCTTTTTATGTGGTCTGAAGACAATTGAGACCTGTGGAACCTCCCCCTTGGGGGAAGCCCCTTGAATTCCAGAAGATAACCTTGGGAGACTATTTCTAGTGCCCAAGGATCCAGAACATCTCTTGCCCAAGCCTGAGCGAAGAGAGAGAGTCTGCCCCCCACCAGATCCGGTCCCGGATCGGGGGCCAACATCTCATGCTGTCTTGGTAGCAGTGGCAGGTTTCTTAGCCTGCTTTCCTTTGTTCCAGCCTTGCATTGGTCTCCAGGCTGGCTTGGCTTGAGAAGTATTACCCTCTTGCTTAGAGGACGTAGCACTTGGGGCTGGTCCGTTTCTGCGAAAGGGACGAAAATTAGGTTTATTTTTGGCCTTGAAAGACCTATCCTGAGGAAGGGCGTGGCCCTTGCCCCCAGTGATATCAGAGATAATCTCTTTCAAGTCAGGGCCAAACAGCGTTTTCCCCTTGAAAGGAATGTTAAGCAATTTGTTCTTGGAAGACGCATCCGCTGACCAAGATTTTAACCAAAGCGCTCTGCGCGCCACAATAGCAAAACCAGAATTTTTCGCCGCTAACCTAGCCAATTGCAAAGTGGCGTCTAGGGTGAAAGAATTAGCCAATTTGAGAGCATGAATTCTGTCCATAATCTCCTCATAAGAAGAAGAATTATTATTGAGCGCCTTTTCTAGCTCATCGAACCAGAAACACGCTGCTGTAGTGACAGGAACAA
Organism: Bombina bombina; assembly: GCF_027579735.1. Taxonomy (NCBI): domain Eukaryota; kingdom Metazoa; phylum Chordata; class Amphibia; order Anura; family Bombinatoridae; genus Bombina; species Bombina bombina. Next base: position 621,972,880 of record NC_069500.1, on the reverse strand, counting down.
TGCATGAAATTGGTTGTAGAAGGTAACCTTGCTGAACAAACATCTTTTTAAGCAAACCTTCTAATTTTTTATCCATAGGATCTTTGAAAGCACAACTATCTTCTATGGGTATAGTGGTGCGTTTGTTTAGAGTAGAAACCGCCCCCTCGACCTTGGGGACTGTCTGCCATAAGTCCTTTCTGGGGTCGACCATAGGAAACAATTTTTTAAATATGGGGGGAGGGACGAAAGGTATACCGGGCCTTTCCCATTCTTTATTTACAATGTCCGCCACCCGCTTGGGTATAGGAAAAGCTTCGGGGGGCCCCGGGACCTCCAGGAACTTGTCCATTTTACATAGTTTCTCTGGAATGACCAAATTCTCACAATCATCCAGAGTGGATAACACCTCCTTAAGCAGAGCGCGGAGATGTTCCAATTTAAATTTAAATGTAATCACATCAGGTTCAGCTTGTTGAGAAATTTTCCCTGAATCTGAAATTTCTCCCTCAGACAAAACCTCCCTGGCCCCCTCAGACTGGGGTAGGGGCCCTTCAGAACCAATATCATCAGCGTCCTCATGCTCTTCAGTATTTTCTAAAACAGAGCAGTCGCGCTTTCGCTGATAAGTGGGCATTTTGGCTAAAATGTTTTTGATAGAATTATCCATTACAGCCATTAATTGTTGCATAGTAAGGAGTATTGGCGCGCTAGATGTACTAGGGGCCTCCTGTGTGGGCAAGACTGGTGTAGACGAAGGAGGGGATGATGCAGTACCATGCTTACTCCCCTCACTTGAGGAATCATCTTGGGCATCATTTTCTCTAAATTTTGTGTCACATAAATCACATCTATTTAAATGAGAAGGAACCTTGGCTTCCCCACATTCAGAACACAGTCTATCTGGTAGTTCAGACATGTTAAACAGGCAAAAACTTGATAACAAAGTACAAAAAACGTTTTAAAATAAACCGTTACTGTCACTTTAAATTTTAAACTGAACACACTTTATTACTGCAATTGCGAAAAAGTATGAAGGAATTGTTCAAAATTCACCAAAATTTCACCACAGTGTCTTAAAGCCTTAAAAGTATTGCACACCAAATTTGGAAGCTTTAACCCTTAAAATAACGGAACCGGAGCCGTTTTTATATTTAACCCCTTTACAGTCCCTGGTATCTGCTTTGCTGAGACCCAACCAAGCCCAAAGGGGAATACGATACCAAATGACGCCTTCAGAAAGTCTTTTCTATGTATCAGAGCTCCTCACACATGCATCTGCATGTCATGCTTCTCAAAAACAAGTGCGCAATAGAGGCGCGAAAATGAGACTCTGCCTATGATTAGGGAAAGCCCCTAGAGAATAAGGTGTCCAATACAGTGCCTGCCGGTTATTTTACATAATTCCCAAGATTAAAATAATTCCTATGGAGTATAAAATATGTTTATATATAAATCGATTTAGCCCAGAAAATGTCTACAGTCTTAAAAAGCCCTTGTGAAGCCCTTTTTTTCTTTCTGTAATAAAAATGGCTTACCGGATCCCATAGGGAAAATGACAGCTTCCAGCATTACATCATCTTGTTAGAATGTGTCATACCTCAAGCAGCAAAAGTCTGCTCACTGTTCCCCCAACTGAAGTTAATTCCTCTCAACAGTCCTGTGTGGAAACAGCCATCGATTTTAGTAACGGTTGCTAAAATCATTTTCCTCTTACAAACAGAAATCTTCATCTCTTTTCTGTTTCAGAGTAAATAGTACATACCAGCACTATTTTAAAATAACAAACTCTTGATTGAATAATAAAAACTACAGTTAAACACTAAAAAACTCTAAGCCATCTCCGTGGAGATGTTGCCTGTACAACGGCAAAGAGAATGACTGGGGAAGGCGGAGCCTAGGAGGGATCATGTGACCAGCTTTGCTGGGCTCTTTGCCATTTCCTGTTGGGGAAGAGAATATCCCACAAGTAAGGATGACGCCGTGGACCGGACACACCTATGTTGGAGAAACAACACACTCCGGTGCTGTTTAAAACAACAAACTTTTGATTGAAGAAATAAAAACTAAATTTAATAACCACACTCCTCTCACACATCCTATCTATTAGTTAGGTGCAAGAGAATGACTGGATATGACGTAGAGGGGAGGAGCTATATAGCAGCTCTGCTTGGGTGATCCTCTTGCACTTCCTGTTAGGGAGGAGATATAATCCCATAAGTAATGGATGACCCGTGGACTGACTACACTTAACAGGAGAAATAACTATTATTCGTAGATTTTTCAAGTGAAACAGATTGACAATGCATTTCTACTTAATTTTTTTTTTTTTTTTTATTAGAGACATATATATGTTTCATATATGCATAAGAAAATTTCAGTGTTGCAAAATAGCATACAATATAAAAGTTGAATACATTTTAAACTTTCATTAGTAAAATCTAAGTTGTTAAGAAATTCAGACCACACCCATTGAAAATCTCTTGGGTGGTGTTTATTTATTTGCTGTGACCAGTTGGAGCAGGGCTCAACAAACTTGTTCAAAAACAGAATTTATGTTTACCTGATAAATTACTTTCTCCAACGGTGTGTCCGGTCCACGGCGTCATCCTTACTTGTGGGATATTCTCTTCCCCAACAGGAAATGGCAAAGAGCCCAGCAAAGCTGGTCACATGATCCCTCCTAGGCTCCGCCTACCCCAGTCATTCGACCGACGTTAAGGAGGAATATTTGCATAGGAGAAACCATATGTTACCGTGGTGACTGTAGTTAAAGAAAATAAATTATCAGACCTGATTAAAAAAACCAGGGCGGGCCGTGGACCGGACACACCGTTGGAGAAAGTAATTTATCAGGTAAACATAAATTCTGTTTTCTCCAACATAGGTGTGTCCGGTCCACGGCGTCATCCTTACTTGTGGGAACCAATACCAAAGCTTTAGGACACGGATGAAGGGAGGGAGCAAATCAGGTCACCTAAATGGAAGGCACCACGGCTTGCAAAACCTTTCTCCCAAAAATAGCCTCAGAAGAAGCAAAAGTATCAAATTTGTAAAATTTAGAAAAAGTGTGCAGTGAAGACCAAGTCGCTGCCTTACATATCTGATCAACAGAAGCCTCGTTCTTGAAGGCCCATGTGGAAGCCACAGCCCTAGTGGAGTGAGCTGTGATTCTTTCAGGAGGCTGCCGTCCGGCAGTCTCATAAGCCAATCGGATAATGCTTTTAATCCAGAAGGAGAGAGAGGTAGAAGTTGCTTTTTGACCTCTCCGTTTACCAGAATAAACAACAAACAAAGACAAAGTTTGTCTGAAATCCTTAGTAGCTGCTAAGTAAAATTTGAGAGCACGAACTACATCCAAGTTGTGCAACAAACGTTCCTTCTTTGAAACTGGATTAGGACACAAAGAAGGCACAACTATCTCCTGGTTAATGTTTTTGTTAGAAACAACTTTTGGAAGAAAACCAGGTTTAGTACGCAAAACCACCTTATCTGCATGGAACACCAGATAAGGAGAAGAACACTGCAGAGCAGATAATTCTGAAACTCTTCTAGCAGAAGAAATTGCAACCAAAAACAAAACTTTCCAAGATAATAACTTAATATCAACGGAATGTAAGGGTTCAAACGGAACCCCCTGAAGAACTGAAAGAACTAGGTTGAGACTCCAAGGAGGAGTCAAAATTTTGTAAACAGGCTTGATTCTAACCAGAGCCTGAACAAAGGCTAGAACATCTGGCACAGCTGCCAGCTTTTTGTGAAGTAACACAGACAAGGCAGAAATCTGTCCCATCAAGGAACTTGCAGATAATCCTTTTTCCAATCCTTCTCGAAGGAAGGATAGACTCTTAGGAATCTTAACCTTGTCCCAAGGGAATCCTGCAGATTCACACCAACAGATATACCAAATTATGTGGTAATTTTTCTGGTTACAGGCTTTCAGGCCTGAACAAGAGTATTAATAACAGAATCTGAGAACCCTCGCTTTGATAAGATCAAGCGTTCAATCTCCAAGCAGTCAGCTGGAGTGGGTCGAACGGACCTAGAACAAGAAGGTCTCGTCTCAAAGGTAGCTTCCATGGTGGAGCCGATGACATATTCACCAGATCTGCATACCAAGTCCTGCGTGGCCACGCAGGAGCTATCAAAATCACCGACGCCCTCTCCTGATTGATCCTGGCTACCAGCCTGGGGATGAGAGGAAACGGCGGGAACACATAAGCTAGTTTGAAGGTCCAAGGTGCTACTAGTGCATCCACTAGAGCCGCCTTGGGATCCCTGGATCTGTACCCGTAGTAAGGAACTCTGAAGTTCTGACGAGAGGCCATCAGATCCATGTCTGGAATGCCCCACGGTTGAGTGACTTGGGCAAAGATTTCCGGATGGAGTTCCCACTCCCCCGGATGCAATGTCTGACGACTCAGAAAATCCGCTTCCCAATTTTCCACTCCTGGGATGTGGATAGCAGACAGGTGGCAGGAGTGAGACTCCGCCCATAGAATGATTTTGGTCACTTCTTCCATCGCTAGGGAACTCCTTGTTCCCCCCTGATGGTTGATGTATGAACTTGGCCCTCGCTAGCTGAGGCCAAGCTTTGAGAGCATTGAATATCGCTCTCAGTTCCAGAATATTTATCGGTAGAAGAGATTCTACCCGAGACCAAAGACCCTGAGCTTTCAGGGATCCCCAGACCGCGCCCCAGCCCATCAGACTGGCGTCGGTCGTGACAATGACCCACTCTGGTCTGCGGAAGGTCATCCCTTGTGACAGGTTGTCCAGGGACAGCCACCAACGGAATGAGTCTCTGGTCCTCTGATTTACTTGTATCTTCGGAGACAAGTCTGAATAGTCCCCATTCCACTGACTGAGCACGAACAGTTGTAATGGTCTTAGATGAATGCGCACAAAAGGAACTATGTCCATTGCCGCTACCATCAAACCTATCACTTCCATGCACTGCGCTATGGAAGGAAGAGGAACGGAATGAAGTATCCGACAAGAGTCTAGAAGTTTTGTTTTTCTGGCTTCTGTCAGAAAAATCCTCATTTCTAAGGAGTCTATTATAGTTCCCAAGAAGGGAACCCTCGTTGACGGAGATAGAGAACTCTTTTCCACGTTCACTTTCCATCCGTGAGATCTGAGAAAGGCCAGGACAATGTCCGTGTGAGCCTTTACTTGAGGAAGGGACGACGCTCGAATCAGAATGTCGTCCAAGTAAGGTACTACAGCAATGCCCCTTGGTCTTAGCACCGCCAGAAGGGACCCTAGTACCTATGAGAAAATCCTAGGAGCAGTGGCTAATCCGAAAGAAAACGCCACGAACTGGAAATGCTTGTCCAGGAATGCAAACCTTAGGAACCGATGATGTTCCTTGTGGATAGGAATATGTAGATACGCATCCTTGAAATCCACCTTGGTCATGAATTGACCTTCCTGATGGAAGGAAGAAGTGTTCGAATGGTTTCCATCTTGAACGATGGAACCTAGAGAAACTTGTTCAAGATCTTGAGATCTAAGATTGGTCTGAACGTTCCCTCTTTTTTGGGAACTATGAACAGATTGGAGTAGAACCCCATCCCTTGTTCTCCTAATGGAACAGGATGAATCACTCCCATTTTTAGCAGGTCTTCTACCCAATGTAAGAATGCCTGTCTTCTAATGTGGTCTGAAGACAACTGAGACCTGTGGAACCTCCCCCTTGGAGGAAGCCCCTTGAACTCCAGAGAATAACCTTGGGAGACTATTTCTAGCGCCCAAGGATCCAGAACATCTCTTGCCCAAGCCTGAGCGAAGAGAGAGAGTCTGCCCCCCACCAGATCCGGTCCCGGATCGGGGGCCCGCATTTCATGCTGTCTTGGTAGCAGTGGCAGGTTTCCTGGCCTGCTTTCCTTTGTTCCAGCCTTGCATAGGTCTCCAGGCTGGATTGGCTTGAGAAGTATTACCTTCCTGCTTAGAGGACGTAGCCCTTGGGGCTGATCCGTTTCTGCGAAAGGGACGAAACTTAGGTTTATTTTTGGTCTTGAAAAGACCTATCCTGAGGAAGGGCGTGGCCCTTGCCCCCAGTGATATCAGAGATAATCTCTTTCAAGTCAGGGCCAAAGAGTGTTTTCCCCTTGAAAGGAATGTCAAGCAATTTGTTCTTGGAAGACGCATCCGCTGCCCAAGATTTTAACCAAAGCGCTCTGCGCCACAATAGCAAACCCAGAATTTTTTCGCCGCTAACCTAGCCAATTGCAAGGTGGCGTCTAGGGTGAAAGAATTAGCCAATTTAAGAGCACGAATTCTGTCCATAATCTCCTCATAAGAAGAAGAATTACTAATAATCGCCTTTCCTAGCTCATCAAACTAGAAACACGCGGCTGCAGTGACAGGGACAATGCATGCAATTGGTTGTAGAAGGGAACCTTGCTGAACAAACATCTTTAGCAGACCCTCTAATTTTTTATCCATAGGATCTTGGAAAGCACAACTATCTTCTATGGGTATAGTGGCGCGCTTGTGTAGAGTAGAAACCGCCCCCTCGACCTTGGGGACTGTCTGCCATCAGTCCTTTCTGGGGTCGACTATAGGAAAACAATTTTATAAATATGGGGGGAGGTACTAAAGGTATACCGGGCCTGTCCCATTCTTTACTAACAATGTACGCCACCCGCTTGGATATAGGAAAAGCTTCGGGGGGCCCCGGGGCCTCTAAGAACTTTTCCATTTTACATAGTGGTTCTGGAATGACCAGATAATCACAATCATCCAAATTGGATAACACCTCCTTAAGCAGAGCGCGGAGATGTTCCAACTTAAATTTAAAAGTAATCACATCAGGTTCAGCTTGTTGAGAAATGTTTCCTGAATCTGAAATTTCTCCCTCAGACAAAACCTCCCTGGCCCCCTCAGACTGGTGTAGGGGCCCTTCAGAAACCATATCATCAGCGTTCTCATGCTCTACAGAATTTTCTAAAACAGAGCAGTCGCGCTTTCGCTGATAAGTGGGCATATTGGCTAAAATGTTTTTGATAGAGTTATCCATTACAGCCGTTAAATGTTGCATAGTAAGGAGTATTGGCGCACTAGATGTACTAGGGGCCTCCTGTATGGGCAAGACTGGTGTAGACGAAGGAGGGGATGATGCAGTACCATGCTTACTCCCCTCACTTGAGGAATCATCTTGGGCATCATTTTTATTAAATTTTTTTATGACATAAAATACATATAGTTAAATGAGAAGGAACCTTGGTTTCCCCACAGTCAGAACACAATCTATCTGGTAGTTCAGACATGTTAAACAGGCATAAACTTGATAACAAAGCACAAAAAACGTTTTAAAATAAAACCGTTACTGTCACTTTAAATTTTAAACTAAACACACTTTATTACTGCAATTGCGAAAAAGTATGAAGGAATTGTTCAAAATTCACCAAAATTTCACCACAGTGTCTTAAAGCCTTAAAAGTATTGCACACCAAATTTGGAAGCTTTAACCCTTAAAATAACGGAACCGGAGCCGTTTTTATATTTAACCCCTTTACAGTCCCTGGAATCTGCTTTGCTGAGACCCAACCAAGCCCAAAGGGGAATACGATACCAAATGATGCCTTCAGAAAGACTTTTCTATGTATCAGAGCTCCACACACATGCAGCTGCCTGCCATGCTGTCCTCAAAAACAAGTGCGCCATACCGGCGCGAAAATGAGGCTCTGACTATGATTAGGGAAAGCCCCTAAAGAATAAGGTGTCTAAAACAGTGCCTGCCGATATAATCATATCAAAATACCCAGAATAAATGATTCCTCAAGGCTAAATATGTGTTAATAATGAATCGATTTAGCCCAGAAAAAGTCTACAGTCTTAATAAGCCCTTGTGAAGCCCTTATTTACTATCTTAATAAACATGGCTTACCGGATCCCATAGGGAAAATGACAGCTTCCAGCATTACATCGTCTTGTTAGAATGTGTCATACCTCAAGCAGTAAGAGACTGCACACTGTTCCCCCAACTGAAGTTAATTGCTCTCAACAGTCCTGTGTGGAACAGCCATGGATTTTAGTTACGGTGCTAAAATCATTTTCCTCATACAAACAGAAATCTTCATCTCTTTTCTGTTTCTGAGTAAATAGTACATACCAGCACTATTTTAAAATAACAAACTCTTGATTGAATAATAAAAACTACAGTTAAACACTAAAAAACTCTAAGCCATCTCCGTGGAGATGTTGCCTGTACAACGGCAAAGAGAATGACTGGGGTAGGCGGAGCCTAGGAGGGATCATGTGACCAGCTTTGCTGGGCTCTTTGCCATTTCCTGTTGGGGAAGAGAATATCCCACAAGTAAGGATGACGCCGTGGACCGGACACACCTATGTTGGAGAAATCTAATAGCCATACACTTTTTGCCATTCCTATGATATATATATATACACACACACACATATATTATACACACACATATATATATATATATATATATATATATATATATATATATATATATATATACACACACACATGCATATATATATATATATATATATATATATATATACACACACATGCATATATATATATATATATATATATATATATATATATATATATGGGAACACAGGTTATGCCAGTGAACAAGGGCTAAGACTTGGCCCGAAACATGTTTGGTGTTTTGTTCTAAAGCTCTTTGCAGGCCTGCAATGGATTATGTATTTTTGCATGCTAATTACACGGCTTTTAAACTTTTGTCCAATAAAGTTTTGTTTTTTTAAGAGAAATATTTTTTGTCCTTTTCTGGAGCTGCGGGATTACAGAGTGTGTTTACATACATACATACATATATATATACACACACACATACACATATATATATACACAAACATACATACATACAAAAAGGTGATTTTAGACAGCGCTCTCAATGGGGGGGGGGGGGGATGGTATGCCGAAAGCCACAGGATTATAGCAAGATATTGAAAAAGAAACAAAAAACAACATCATAGTGTAATACTGTCAATATTATGATAGAGATATATTTCGCTCACCTGATCCAACCTCATCAATATGAGCACGGATAGGATGTATAATACCCACTGTGGTAAAGTTGTATCTATTATTATCCAAATATGAATGAGTAAAATGAAGTAAAAAAAAAAAAAAAAAACACTTTATTCTCACTGGTTTAAAAGTAATGGATATTAAAAGGAACACTGAATTCAATTTTTTCCTTCCGTGATTCAGATAGAGCATGCAATTTTAAGCAACTTTCTAATTTATTCCTATTATCAAATTTTCTTCATTCTCTTGGTATCTGTATTTAAAATGCAAGAAAAAGTTTAGATGCCGGACCATTTTTGGTGAACAACCTGGGTTCTTCTTGCTGATTGGTGGATAAATTCACCCACCAATAAACAAGTGCTTTCCATTGTTCTGAACCAAAAAAATAGCTTAAATGCCTTCTTTTTCAAATAAAGAAAGCAATAGAACGAAGAAAAAACAAAATTTATGCTTACCTGATAAATTTCTCTCTCTTGTGGTGTATCCAGTCCACGGGTTCATCCATTACTTGTGGGATATTCTCCTTTCCAACAGGAAGTTGCAAAGAGGACACCCACAGCAGAGCAGTCTATATAGCTCCTCCCCTAACCCCCACCTCCAGTCATTCGACCGAAGGCAAGTAAGAAAAAGGAGAAACTATAGGGTGCAGTGGTGACTGTAGTTTTAAAAATAAAAACACCTGCCTTAAAGTGACAGGGCGGGCCGTGGACTGGATACACCACAAGAGAAAGAAATTTATCAGGTAAGCATACATTTTGTTTTCTCTTGTAAGGTGTATCCAGTCCACGGGTTCATCCATTACTTGTGGGATACCAATACCAAAGCTTTAGGACACGGATGAAGGGAGCAAAAGTATGAAGCGAAGACCAAGTTGCCGCCTTGCAAATCTGTTCAACAGAAGCATCATTTTTAAATGCCCATGTGGAAGCAACCGCTCTAGTAGAGTGAGCTGCAATCTTTTCAGGAGGCTGCTGTCCAGCAGTCTCATAAGCTAACAGGATTATGCGTCGCAGCCAAAAAGAAAGAGAAGTTGCCGAAGCCTTGAGACCTCTCCTCTTTCCAGAGTAGACAACAAACAAGGCAGATGTTTGACGAAAATCCTTAGTTGCTTGTAAGTAGAACTTTAAAGCACGAACCACATCCAGATTGTGCAACAACCGTTCCTTCTTAGAAGAAAGATTCGGACACAGAGAAGGAACAACAATTTCCTTAGGAAGAAAACCGGGCTTAGTACGTAACACCACCTTATCCGTGTGGAAAATCAGATGATAACTCTGAAACTCTTCAGGCTGAAGAGATAGCAACTAGAAACAAAACTTTCCAAGACAAAAGTTTAATATCTAATGAATGCATAGGTTCAAACGGAACCCCTTGAAGAACTTTAAGAACTAAATTTAAACTCCATGGCTGAGCAACTGGTTTAAATACCGGCTTGATTCTGACCAAAGCCTGACAAAACTCCCGAACGTCTGGAACATCTGCCAGACGCTTGTGAAAGAGAATAGACAGAGCAGATATCTGTCCTTTTAAGGAACTAGCTGACAATCCTTTTTCCAATACTTCTTGGAGAAAAGATAGAATCCTAGGAATCTTGACCCTGCTCCAAGAGAAACCCTTGGAATCACACCAATTAAGATATTTACACCATATCTTGTGATAGATCTTCCTGGTGACAGGCTTCCTAGCCTGGATCAATGTATCAATAACAGACTCAGAAAAACCACGCTTTGATAAGATCAAGCGTTCAATCTCCACGCAGTCAGGCGTAGAGAAGTTAGATTTGAGTGTTTGAATGGACCCTGAATTAGAAGGTCCTGCCTCAATGGAAGAGGCCATGGTGGGCAGGATGACATGTCCACCAGATCTGCATACCAAGTCCTGCGAGGCCACGCAGGAGCAATTTAAATCACTGAAGCTTTCTCCTGCTTGATTCTGGCAATCAGGCGTGGGAGAAGAGGAAACGGAAATACATAAGCCAGGCTGAAGGACCAGGGCGCTGCTAGGGCATCTACTAGTGCTGCCCGAGGATCCCTTGACCTGAACCCGTAACAAGGAAGCTTGGCATTCGAACGGGACGCCATCAGATCCAGCTCCGGTCTGCCCCATAGATGAATCAGTTGGGCAAATACCTCCGGGTGAAGCTCCCATTCCCCCAGGTGAAAAGTCTGCCGACTTAGAAAATCCGCCTCCCAGTTCTCTACTCCTGGGATATGGATAGCAGAGAGATGGCAAGAGTGAGCCTCTGCACATAGAATTATCTTGGAAACCTCCATCACTGCTAGGGGACTCCTTGTTCCCCCCCTGATGGTTGATATAGGCTACAGTCGTGATGTTGTCCGACTGAAATCTGATGAACCTGACCGCAGCCAGTTGAGGCCATGCCTGAAGAGCATTGAATATCGCTCTTAGTTCCAGAATGTTTATCGGGAGGAGGGCTTCCTCCTGAGTCCACGAACCCTGAGCTTTCAGGGAGTTCCAGACCGCACCCCAGCCCAGAAGGCTGGCATCTGTTGTCACTATAGTCCACTCTGGCCTGCGGAAGCTCATTCCCCTGGACAGATGGACCCGAGATAACCACCAGAGAAGAGAATCCCTGGTCTCTTGATCCAGATTTAGCAGAGGAGACAAATCTGTGTAGTCCTCATTCCACTGCTTGAGCATGCAAAGTTGCAGTGGTCTGAGATGTAGACCGGTAAACTGAACTATATCCATTGCCGCTACCATTAGGCCGATTACTTCCATATACTGAACCACTGACGGCCGAGAAATGGAATGAAGAGCACGGCAGGAAGTTAGCAGCTTTGATATCCTGACCTCCGTCAGAAAAATTTTAATTTCTACTGAATCTATCAGAGTCCCTAGGAAGGAAACTCTTGTGAGAGGGGAGAGAGAACTCTTTTCGCTGTTCACCTTCCACTCGTGAGACCGCAGAAAGGCCAGAACAATGTCCGTATGGGACTTGGCGATTTGAAGAGTCGACGCCTGGATCAAGATGTCGTCTAGGTAAGGAGCCACTGCTATGCTCCGCGGCCTTAGTACCGCCAGTAGGGACCCTAGAACCTTTGTAAAGATTCTTGGCGCCGTGGCTAACCCGAAGGGAAGAGCCACAAACTGGTAATGCCTGTCTAGGAAGGCGAACCTGAGGAACTGATGATTTCTGTGAATTGGAATGTGCAGCTAAGCATCCTTCAAGTCCACGGTAGTCATATATTGACCCTCCTGGATCATAGGAAGAATGGTTCTGATAGTCTCCATCTTGAAGGATGGGACCCTGAGGAATTTATTTAGGATCTTGAGATCCAAAATTGGTCTGAAAGTTCCCTCTTTTTTGGGAACTATAAACAGATTTGAATAGAAACCCTGCCCTTGTTCCTCCCTTGGAATAGGGTGGAGTACTCCCATAACCAGTAGGTCTTGGAAGCAATGTAAGAACGCCTCTCTCTTTATCTGGTTTGCAGATAATTGAGAAAGATGAAATCTCCCCTTTGGGGAGGAACCTTTGAATTCGAGAAGATATCCCTGGGAAAAAATCTCCACTGCCCAAGGATCCTGAACGTCTCTTACCCAAGCCTGGGCGAAGAGAGAAAGTCTGCCCCCTACTAGATCCGGTCCCGGATCGGGGGCTACTCCTTCATGCTGTTTTAGAGACAGTAGCTGGCTTTTGTAGCCTGTTTCCCCTTGTTCCAAGCCTGGTTAGGTCTCCAGACTGGCTTGGACTGGGCGAAATTTCCCTCTTGTTTTGTACTAAGGGAAGCGGAAGTCGCGCCACTCCTGAAGTTTCGAAAGGAGCGAAAATTAGACTGTCTGGTCCTTAACTTATTAGACTTATCCTGGGGAAGGGCGTGACCTTTTCCCCCAGTAATATCAGAAATAATCTCCTTCAGACCAGGCCTGAATAGGGTCTTTCCTTTGAAGGGGATGTTAAGAAGCTTAGACTTTGAAGAAACATCTGCTGACCAAGACTTAAGCCATAGCACCCTACGCGCCATGATGGCAAAACCTGAATTTTTAGCCGCAAGTTTGGTTAACTGAAACACGGCGTCTGAAATAAAGGAATTAGCAAGTTTAAGAGCTTTAATCCTGTCCAAAATCTCATCCCACGGAGTCTCCACTTGTAGAGCCTCTTCTAGAGACTCGAACCAAAAGGCCGCTGCAGCCGTAACTGGAGCAATGCAAGCGAGAGGCTTGAGAAGAAAACCTTGATGTAAGAAAATCTTCTTTAGGAGACCCTCCAATTTTTATCCATAGGATCTTTGAAAGCACAACGGTCTTCAATCGAAATAGTTGTACGCTTAGCTAAAGTAGAAATAGCTCCCTCCACCTTGGGGACTGTTTGCCACGAGTCCCGCATGTCGTCAGCTATGGGGAACATTTTTTTTAAACACAGGAGGGGGAGAGAACGGAATACCTGGCCTATCCCATTCCTTAGTTATAATTTCCGAAAACCTTTTAGGGACTGGGAAAACATCAGTGTAAACAGGCACTGCAAAGTATTTGTCCATTTTACACAATTTCTCTGGCACCACAATGGGGTCACAATCATCCAGAGTCGTTAAGACCTCCCTAAGCAATAAACGGAGGTGTTCAAGCTTAAATTTAAATGTTGACATGTCAGAGTCGGGCTGAAGTAATAACTTCCCTGAATCTGAAAGATCACCCTCAGATATCAAATCCCTTGCGCCAACTTCGGAACATTGAGAGGGCATAACAGACATATCTACTAAAGCGTCAGAAAGAGCTGTCTCGCTTTCCTTGTAACCCTGTCTCGCTTTCCTTGTAACCCTGGCAGTTTAGACAACACCTCTGTGAGAGTAGAACTCATAACTGCCGCCATGTCTCGTAAAGTAAAAGAATTAGACGCATCTGACGTCATTTGCGCGGGTGTAATAGGTTCAGACCCCTGAGGAGAGCTAGATGGCATAATCTCCCTTCTAACAGTCTGAGAATCCTCTGGTGATATATTTTTTAAAGCCACAATATGGTCTTTGTAACTTCTAGATAGTTCAGTACAAGTGGTACACATTCTAAGAGGGGGTTCCACAATTCTTCTACGTCAGACATGTTTAACAGACTAGCAAAGACACAAGCAAGCTTGGAAAACACTTTATTAAAGTAAAAACAACAATTTCCTTAAACCGGTACTGTACCTTTAAGAGAAAGTAGCACTTAAACTGCAAAACAGTGAAAGAAAATAGTAAACTCTTCGAAATTTTTACAGTGTGTATAGGAAACCCAGGCAATATTGCACCCACTTGCAAATGGACGATTAACCCTTTGGCCCCCAAACCGGATTGAAAAAACGTCTACCACCGGTATAAAACCGCTAAACACCACACCACAGCTCTGCTGTGGCGCCTACCTGCCCATAGGAATGGAAGAAACCTCTTTAGTGGTCCTCAGACACAGCAGGAATCCAGCTTGATGTCTCAGAATGAAAGCAACTGTGCAACCGAGGTGCGAAAAAAGGCCTTCCCACCACACTCGATGTCAGAGGGGCCTTAAAGAAACACTCCTAGGAGTGTCTGAAAAGCCATGTGGATAACTAAACCCCAAAAACGAAGATTAAACACTCTCAAAAAAATGATCTGCATGTGTAAAAAGCAAACGTTTTTAACATCCTAATCACCAGAGACAAATAACATGAGTATTACCCAAACTTGCAAGCTTGATCCTAGTCTTTATTAAATCACTGCATCTAGCTTACCACATTTCCAAAAAGGCCCTGTCAGCATTTTCTAGACCTTATCATCTCTCTAGAAACAAATATACTGAGCATACCTCAAAGCAGGCAAACTGCAGGCCGTTCCCCCAGCTGAAGTTTTCCCATACTCTCCAGTTATGTGTGAGAACAGCAATGGACCTTAGTTACAATCTGCTAAGATCATTATCCTCCAGGCAGAAGTCTTCTTCTAATTTCTGCCTGAGAGCAAACAGTACAACGCCGGTACCGTTTAAAATAACAAACTCTTGATTGAAGATGAAAACTACACTAAATCACCACATATCTCTTTATACTTCCTACTTGTCGAGAGCTTGCAAAGAGAATGACTGGAGGTGGGGGTTAGGGGAGGAGCTATATAGACAGCTCTGCTGTGGGTGTCCTCTTTGCAACTTCCTGTTGGGAAGGAGAATATCCCACAAGTAATGGATGAACCCGTGGACTGGATACACCTTACAAGAGAAAATGATAATAGGAGTAAATTAAAAAGTTGCTTAAAATTGCATGCTCTATCTGAATCACGAAAGAAAAAAATTGGGGTTCAGTGTCCCTTTTAAATTCCATTCAGAAGTCCAATTGGACGATATCCTAGTCTTGAAAGACTCAGTGCACTAATGCTCAGAAAAAAAGCAATGTCAGCTTTCATAATAAATGATCAATAAGTGTTCAATAAAGCAATGTTCAGGTTAAATGCAAAAAGGATAGAACACTTATCTTAGTTGTATACTGTATAAATATGTATACTCATCTGCTATGCAGAGTCCTGTGCTTCAGTGTCTTCTGTAGCAAATAGAAACTCCAAATGTGCAGTTTTGGAAAAGTAAAGAGCTCCGGTACAGAGTCTCTTATTGTAATAGAAAATTTAACATTTTCAGTTTCCAAGGGATGAGGGAAAAACAGCTCCGGTATAGGTCTCTAAGTTCCCAGACCGCGAGACTGGATGTGACGTCACACGCTGTGTAGCTCTGCCCTTACGCGTTTCGTGAGGCTCTCCTCACTTCAGAGGGTCTTAAGATAATTTTTCCTTCATCCCTCCGAAACGGAAAATGTTAAAGTTTTCACAGACTCATTAAAAGGCTATAATCACACTAAGTATGCATTACAGATAATCACATCATCAAATAAAGTGAGCAAAATACAGGAGATGTTGGAAGTGATTTGAAGAGAATATGTATATAGAGTCCCAAAATATATCTTCAGGGTACCCCAATCAGCAAGACACAAAATCCGGATATAAATCATAACATGTTAACATCTATGTGGCAGTGATCACCACAGAGCTCACCAGACCTTGTTATCTGGCATCAATCTCCCAAAATGATTGCATCCGTGGTCCTACCAGAGCTACCCCTTAAATTATCTACTCACTGGATTGCCGTCTGCTGTATCGATAATAATTGTTCGCGAGTCAATCACTCACCAATCTATCATTAGCTTTCTAGAAACTCCGGACAAAGCAGTGTCAGCCAAACTTCAATAGTACTCACGAGTTGCACAGGTACTCCTCGTTATTCTGCAAGACACACTCAAAACACAGGGGCGTGACCTCATAGCGCTATTAGTTCTACTGTTTTAGTCTCTTCATTTTCTCTATAAGTTAACTCTGGAACTCCGTGCACCAAGGGTCCCTTTTAGCATTTTTTAATATAGGGTCCCCTATCTCATGGACATTCCAAATATTCCCTTAGCTGTTTATATATTTGTCTCATATATATATATATAAAAATATATACACACACATATATTATATAGTGGATATAAAAAGTCTACACACCCCTGTTAAAATGTTAGGTTTCTGTGATGTAAAAAAATTAGACAAAGAAATCATTTCAGAACTTTTTCCACCTTTAAGGTGACCTATAAACTACACAACTCAATTGAAAAACAAACTGAAATCTTTAAGGTGGAGGGAAGTAAACAAAAAAAACCTAAAATAATGTGGTTGCATAAGTATAACTAGGGATGTAGCTGTGTTCAGAATTAAGCAATCACATTCAAAACCATGTTAAATAAGAGCCATCACACACCTGCCACAATTTAAAGTGCCTCTGATTAACCCTGAATAAAGTTCAGCTGTTCTAGCAGGTCTTTCCTGACATTTTCTTAGTCGCGTCCTACACAAAAGCCATGGTCCCCAGAGAGCTTCCAACGCATCAGAGGGATCTCATTGTTAAAAGGTATCAGGAGAAGGGTACAAAAGAATTTCCAAGGCATTAGATAAACCATGGAACACAGTTAAGACAGTCATCATCAAGTGGAGAACATATGGCACAACAATGACATTACCAAGAACTGGATGTCCCTCCAAAATTGATGAAAAGATGAGAAGAAAACTGTACTGGGTGGCTACCAAGAGGCCTACAGCAACATTAAAGGAGCTGCAGGAATATCTGGCAAGTACTGGCTGTGTAGTACATGGGACAACAATCTCCCGTATTCTTGATATGTTTGGGCTTTGGGGTAGATAGCAAGACGGAAGCCTTTTCTTATGAAGAAAAACATCCAAGCCCAGCTAAATTTAGCAAAAACACATCTGAAGTCTCCCAAAAGCATGTGAGAAAAGGTGTTATGGCCTGATGAAACCAAGGTTGAACTTTTTGGCAATAATTCCAAAAGATATGTTTGGCGCAAAAACAACACTGCATATCACCAAAAGAACACCATACCCACAGTGAAGCATGGTGGTGGTAGCATCATGCTTTGGGTCTGTTTTTCTTCAGCTGGAACTGGGGCCTTAATCAAAGTAGAGGGAATTATGAACAGTTCCAAATACCAGACAATATTGGCACAAAACCTTCAGGCTTCTGCTAGAAAGATGAACATGAAGAGAAACTTCATCTTTCAGCATGACAACACCACAAAGCATACATCCAAATCAACAAAGGAATGGCTTCACCAGAAGAAGATTAAAGTTTTGGAATGGCCCAGCCAGAGCCCAGACTTGAATCCAATCGAAAATCTGTGGGGTGATCTGAAGAGGGCTGTGCACAGGAGATGCCCTCGCAATCTGACAGATTTGGAGTGTTTTTGCAAAGAAGAGTGGGCAAATCTTGCCAAGTCAAGATGTGCCATGCTGATAGACTCATACCCAAAAAGACTGAGTGCTGTAATAAAATCAAAAGATGCTCCAACAAAGTATTAGTTTAAGGGTGTGCACACTTATGCAACCATTTTTATTATTATTATTTTTACTTCCCTTCACCTAAAATATTTCAGTTTGTTTTTCAATTGAGTTGCATAGTTTATAGGTGGAAAAAGTTCTGAAATGATTTATCTTTGTCTCTTTTTTTACATCACAGAAATCTGCCATTTTAACAGGAGTGTGTAGACTTTTTATATCCACTGTACATATACACACATACAGTATCTCACATTTACATTTCTGTAAATATTTTATTATATTTTTTAATGTGACAGCACTAAAGAGTTGACCCTTTGCTACAATGTAAAGTAGTGCGTGCACAGCCAGTATAACAGTGTAAATTTGCTCAACATAACTCAACACACAGTCAATTTCTAAACCGTTGGCAACAAAAGTGAGTACACCCCTAAGTGGAAATGTCCAAATTAGGCCCAATTAGCCATTTTCCCTCCCCGGTGCTATGGGATTTGTTAGTGTTACAAGGTCTCTCAGGTGTGAATGGGGAGCAGGTGTGTTAAATTTGGTGTTATCGCTCTCACATATAAGGCTATAAGAAGATTGCCAAGCCCCTGAAACTGAGCTGCAGCACAGTGGGCAAGACCACACAGCGGTTTCACAGGACAGGTTCCACTCAGAACAGGTCTTTCTATAGTTGAGCAAAGAAGTTGAGTGCACTTGCTCAGCGTCATATCCAGAGGTTCTCTTTGGAAAAGAGATGTACGAGTGCTGCCAGCTTGCTGCAGAGGTTGAAGGGGTGGGGGGTCAACCTGTCAGTGCTCTGACCATATGCCGCACACTGCATCAAATTGGTCTGCATGGCTGTCGTCCCAGAAGGAAGCCTCTTCTAAAGATGATGCACAAGAAAGCTCGCAAACAGTTCCCTGAAGACAAGCAGACTAAGGACATGGGTTACTGGAACCATGTCCTGTGGTCCGATGAGACCAGGATAAACTTAATTGGTTCAGATGGTGTCAAGCGTGTGTGGCGGCAAACAGGTGAGGAGTACAAAGGCAAGTGTGTCTTGCCTACAGTCAAGCATGGTGGTGGGAGTGTCATGGTCTGGGCCTGCATGAGTGCTGTCGGCACTGGGGAGCTACAGTTCAATGAGGGAACCATGAAGGCCAACATGTACTGTGAGATACTGAAGCAGTGCATGATCCCCTCCCATCGGAGACTGTACCGCAGGGACGTATTCCAACATGATAACGACCCTAAACACACTTCCAAGACAACCACACTGGCTTGCTAAAGAAGCTGAGGGTAAAGATGATGGACTGGCCAAACATGTCTCCAAATCTAACCCCTATTGAGTACCTGTGGGGCATCCTTAAACTGAAGGTAGGGGATTGCAAGTTCTCTAACATCCACCATCTCTGTGATGTCGTCTTGGAGTAGTGGAAGAAGACTTTAGTGGCAACCTGTGAAGCTCTAGTGAACTTCATGCTCAAGAGGGTTAAGGCAGTGCTAGAAAATAATGGTGGCCACACAAAATATTGACACTTTGGGCCCATTTTGGACACTTAGGGGTATACTCACTTTTGTTGCCAACAGTTTAGACATTAATGGTTCTGTGTTGTATTATTTTGAGGGGACAGAAAATGTACACTGTTATAAAGGCTGTACACTCACTACTTTACATTAAAGCAAAGTGTAATTTCTTCAGTGTTCTCACATGAAAAGATGTAATAAAATATTTACAAAAATGTGAGGGGTGAATTCACTTTTGTGAGAAATAGATTTTATATATATATATATATATATATACACAAATATACATACTGTACATATACATACTGTTACGGTACCAACAGTGTACCAAGGGTAATACCAGATGACAACGTCCTGCATAGACAATCAGCAATTCACAACCCCGATCAGTTTCCCCTCAAACATGAGACCAAGCTCCACATTTCAGGTTTAAAACAGAATGACATTTATTAAAGGCTAGATGCCTAGTATTTATACAGGTTTTGACCCCCCCAGATGGGGTTGAAAGAATGTTGTACATTAGATAAAAGGGAGAAGCGCCCTTGACATGATACAATAGAATTATATTACTTAAACACTTCAACCACAAGACACTCTTGGCTCTTCTTATCACTTAGGCGTTTTCTCTCTGGAGGTGATCAAACAATAGAATGCTTAGCATTAATTAAATTATAGCTGGAGCCAGCCACTTGTGTTTAGAAAATAAAGTTAACACTTTCAGTCCTGACCGAAGGGTCTGTCACATAGCTCCCCCCTTGTGGAACACTCCGGCAGACCCGGCTTGACCCTTTGGCGGGTCAACTTGGGGATGACCGGACTGGGTGGTGGTAGGCATATCAGTTTGCCGGGACAATCCATCTGCATTCCCGTTTAGCTTACCGGGCCGGTAGCTGATGGTGAAGTTATAGGGCTGGAGGGCTAAACTCCACCTCAGCAATCTACCATTGTCTCCTGAGACCCGGTTGAGCCAGACTAAGGTATTGTGGTCCGTTATGAGGGAAAATTCCTGTCCATATAGATAAGGGTTCAACTTCTTCAGTGCCCAGACCAGGGCTAAACATTCTCTCTCTACTGCCGCATAACTTACTTCCCGAGGTAATAACTTTCTGCTTAGGTATGCGACAGGATGTTCTCCTCCATCCTCCCCGACTTGACTCAGTACAGCCCCCAGTCCATACATGGAAGCATCTGTATGAATGAGAAAACGTTTGTTAGGGACTGGGGCAGCCAAGACAGGGGCATTCACAAGGGCCTGCTTCAGTGCCCGAAACGCGGCTTCACAAGCTGGAGACCACAGGACCTGTTTGGGGAGGTTCTTTTTAGTCAGGTCAGTCAGGGGCTTGGCGATAGTACTGTAGTCGGGGACAAAACGTCGGTAATACCCGGCCGTCCCCAGGAAGGCTAGTACTTGGGTCTTAGTGATAGGTGTGGGCCAGTTAGCCACAGCCTCTACCTTGGCTGGCTCCGGTCTCTGGCTCCCACACCCCACTCGGTGCCCCAAGTACTGTACTTCAGCCATACCTAGATGGCACTTGTCCGGTTTCAAGGTCAGGCCAGCGGCCCGAATCTTGTCCAGAACCAGCCCTACATGGGTAAGGTGTTCTTCCCAGGACCCACTGTAAACCGCAATGTCGTCCAGGTATGCACAAGCAAATTCTTGGAAGCCATCAAGGAGTCTATCCACCATACGCTGGAAGGTAGCCGGAGCATTCTTCATCCCAAAGGGCATGACCTTAAACTGGTACAGGCCGAATGGGGTGACGAATGCCGACTTGGGGATAGCATCCTCGGCCAGGGGAATCTGCCAATAGCCTTTACACAGGTCTATGGTTGTCAGATAGCGCCCCCTAGCAATACGGTCTAGTAATTCGTCTACCCGGGGCATCGGGTAGGCGTCAGTGGTGGTCCTCTCGTTGAGCCGCCTGTAGTCCACACAGAACCGGGTGGTTCCATCCTTCTTAGGTACCAGGACTACAGGGGAAGCCCAAGGACTATCGGAGGGCTCGATCACTCCCAGCCGGGCCATCTCCTGTATCTCCTTCCGCATTCCTTCTCGGACTGCTTCGGGTATACGGTAGGGAGGCTGTCGCAGGGGATTCTGTCCGGGAGTCTCTACTTTATGTACAGCTAGGGTAGTGTAGCCGGGCTCTTGGGAGAACGTCGCCTGCTTCTCCCACAGGAGCTGTCTTGCCTGTACCCTCTCGGTAGGGTTCAACCGGTCCCCTAGCTGCACAAGACTAGTGAGGTCAGTCTGGGGGTCCTTCTCTAATAAGTTGGGTAGGGGTAAGTTCTCTGGGTCGTCTGCAGCAGGGGCACATACTGCGGCTACGTCCTCTGGCCTCTCCTGATACTCCTTCAGCATGTTCACATGAAAGGATCGCTGGATCCTCTCATCTGCACAGCTGGCTATAACATAGGTAGTATCACACACCCGGGATAACACTTTATACGGGCCCTGCCAAGATGCTTGCATCTTGTTGGCCTTCACAGGCTTGAACACCAAAACCTTCTGTCCAACCTGGAAGACCCGCTGCCGGGCACCCTGATCGTACCACCCCTTCTGTCTTTCCTGGACCACCTGGAGATTCCCTCTTACCATCAGAGACAGTTTCTCCATGCGGTCCCGGAGTTCCAGAACATATGGCACGATGGGGGTTCCCTCCTGCTCTCTCTCTCCCTCCCAGTGTCCTCTAATGAGATCCAGGGGGCCGCGGACTCTTCTCCCATAGAGTAACTCAAAGGGAGAGAACCCAGTGGATTCCTGGGGCACCTCCCTGTACGCAAATAGCAGATGAGGCAGGAATCGTTCCCAGTCTCTGCAAGTGTCCGTGAAGGTCCTCAGCATCTGCTTGAGGGTGCCATTAAAGCGCTCGCAGAGACCGTTAGTCTGGGGGTGATAAGGCGAACTGAGCAACGGTTTAATGCCGCACACCTTCCACAGCTGCTGGGTGAGCACAGCGGTAAACTGGGTCCCCTGATCAGAGAGAATCTCCTTAGGGAACCCGACCCTAGTAAAAATCTTAACTAGGGCATCAGCGACTGTCTCTGCCTCTATATTCGACAGTGCTACTGCCTCTGGGTAACGAGTGGCATAGTCCACCACAGTGAGAATATACTTCTTACCTGATGGACTAGCCCTGGCAAGTGGACCCACAATGTCAACGGCTATGCGGGAAGAGGGTTCCCCAATGACAGGCATAGACATAAGCCTAGCTTTGGGGTGGTCCCCCCGCTTACCCACCCGTTGACAGGTGTCACAAGTACTACAATATACCCGCACATCTCGGTTAAAATTGGGCCAGAAGAAATTCTGGGTGATCCTATGAGCGGTGCGGCGGGACCCTAGATGTCCAGCTAACGGTAAATCGTGCCCAATCCGCAGAATCTCTTGCCGGTATTTCGCAGGCACTACCAGCTGCCGATTTTGTGGAAGGGCAGTACTTTTCTGGGCAGGTTTGGGGATTCTATATAGCCTATCCCCCACCCACTCATAACGTTCCCCATCTACTCCCTCTTCTCCAGTGTCTGCCCTAGCCCTGTACTTCTGAAGGGTCGGATCCTCCCGGGTTTCCCTCCCGTACGTCTCTGGGGTATCCCAACTCAAGGGGGTCTGGTCTAGGGTATAAGTCGGGGAAGAGAGTCTTACCTGGGTCTCAGCAGCAGGTGGGTC
>NC_069500.1:621894845-621944845 GCF_027579735.1 Bombina bombina | reverse complement strand
AAATATGCAAAGAAGACCAAGTTGCTGCTTTGCAAATCTGATCAACCGAAGCTTCATTCCTAAACGCCCAGGAAGTAGAAACTGACCTAGTAGAATGAGCTGTAATCCTTTGAGGCGGAGTTTTACCCGACTCGACATAAGCATGATGAATTAAAGACTTTAACCAAGACGCCAAAGAAATGGCAGAGGCCTTATGACCTTTCCTAGAACCGGAAAAGATAACAAATAGACTAGAAGTCTTTCGGAAATTCTTAGTGGCTTCAACATAATATTTCAAAGCTCTAACTACATCCAAAGAATGCAATGATTTCTCCTTAGAATTCTTAGGATTAGGACATAATGAAGGAACCACAATTTCTCTACTAATGTTGTTGGAATTCACAACCTTAGGTAAAAATTCAAAAGAAGTTCGCAACACCGCCTTATCCTGGTGAAAAATCAGAAAAGGAGACTCACAAGAAAGAGCAGATAATTCAGAAACTCTTCTGGCAGAAGAGATGGCCAAAAGGAACAAAACTTTCCAAGAAAGTAATTTAATGTCCAATGAATGCATAGGTTCAAACGGAGGAGCTTGAAGAGCCCCCAGAACCAAATTCAAACTCCAAGGAGGAGAAATTCAATTAATAACAGGTTTTATACGAACCAAAGCTTGTACAAAACAATGAATATCAGGAAGATTAGCAATCTTTCTGTGAAAAAGAACAGAAAGAGCAGAGATTTGTCCTTTCAAGGAACTTGCAGACAAACCTTTATCCAAACCATCCTGAAGAAACTGTAAAATTCTCGGAATTCTAAAAGAATGCCAGGAAAAATGATGAGAAAGACACCAAGAAATATAAGTCTTCCAGACTCTATAATATATCTCCCTAGATACAGATTTACGAGCCTGTAACATAGTATTAATCACAGAGTCAGAGAAACCTCTTTGACTAAGAATCAAGCATTCAATCTCCATACCTTTAAATTTAAGGATTTGAGATCCTGATGGAAAAAAGGACCTTGCGACAGAAGGTCTGGTCTTAACGGAAGAGTCCACGGTTCGCAAGAGGCCATCCGGACAAGATCCGCATACCAAAACCTGTGAGGCCATGCTGGAGCTACCAGCAGAACAAACGAGCATTCCTTCAGAATCTTGGAGATCACTCTTGGAAGAAGAACTAGTGGCGGAAAGATATAGGCAGGATGATACTTCCAAGGAAGTGACAATGCATCCACTGCTTCCGCTTGAGGATCCCTGGATCTGGACAGATACCTGGGAAGTTTCTTGTTTAGATGAGAGGCCATCAGATCTATTTCTGGAAGTCCCCACATTTGGACAATCTGAAGAAATACCTCTGGGTGAAGAGACCATAGCCAGAGGGCTGTGAGTCCCTCCTTGATGATTGATGTATGCCACAGATGTGACATTGTCTGTCTGAAAACAAATGAACGATTCTCTCTTTAGAAGAGGCCAAGACTGAAGAGCTCTGAAAATTGCACGGAGTTCCAAAATATTGATCGGTAATCTCACCTCCTGAGATTCCCAAACCCCTTGTGCCGTCAGAGACCCCCACACAGCTCCCCAACCTGTAAGACTTGCATCTGTTGAGATTACAGTCCAGGTCGGAAGAACAAAAGAAGCCCCCTGAACTAAACGATGGTGATCTGTCCACCACGTCAGAGAGTGTCGTACAATCGGTTTTAAAGATATTAATTGAGATATCTTTGTGTAATCCCTGCACCACTGGTTCAGCATACAGAGCTGAAGAGGTCGCACGTGAAAACGAGCAAAGGGGATCGCGTCCGATGCAGCAGTCATAAGACCTAGAATTTCCATGCATAAGGCTACCGAAGGGAATGATTGTGACTGAAGGTTTCGACAAGCTGATATCAATTTTAGACGTCTCTTGTCTGTCAAAGATAGAGTCATGGACACTGAATCCATCTGGAAACCCAAAAAGGTTACCCTTGTTTGAGGAATCAATGAACTTTTTAGTAAATTGATCCTCCAACCATGATCTTGAAGAAACAACACAAGTCGATTCGTATGAGATTCTGCTAAATGTGAAGACTGAGCAAGTACCAAGATATCGTCCAAATAAGGAAATACCACAATACCCTGTTCTCTGATTACAGACAGAAGGGCACCGAGAACCTTTGTAAAAATTCTTGGAGCTGTTGCTAGGCCAAATGGCAGAGCCACAAACTGGTAATGCTTGTCTAGGAACGAGAATCTCAGAAACTGATAGTGATCTGGATGAATCAGAATATGCAGATATGCATCCTGTAAATCTATTGTGGACATATAATGCCCTTGCTGAACAAAAGGCAGGATAGTCCTTATAGTTACCATTTTGAATGTTGGTATCCTTACATAACGATTCAATATTTTTAGATCCAGAACTGGTCTGAAGGAATTCTCCTTCTTTGGTACAATGAAGAGATTTGAATAAAACCCCAGAACTGGAACTGGCATAATTACTCCAGCCAACTCTAGATCTGTAACACATTTCAGAAATGCTTGAGCCTTCGCTGGATTTACTGGGACACGGGAAAGAAAAAATCTCTTTGCAGGAGGCCTTATCTTGAAGTCAATTCTGTACCCTTCTGAAACAATATTCTGAATCCAAAGATTGTGAACGGAATTGATCCAAATTCCTTTGAAAAAACGTAATTTGCCCCCTACCAGCTGAGCTGGAATGAGGGCCGCACCTTCATGTGGACTTAGGAGCTGGCTTTGATTTTCTAAAAGGCTTGGATTTATTCCAGACTGGAGATGGTTTCCAAA
The DNA here is from genome assembly GCF_027579735.1 of Bombina bombina. Lineage (NCBI taxonomy): Eukaryota > Metazoa > Chordata > Amphibia > Anura > Bombinatoridae > Bombina > Bombina bombina. The sequence continues at coordinate 621,942,078 of NC_069500.1, read as the reverse complement.
CTGATACCGCTCCTGAGGATGAAGGATCAGACTTTTGTTCCTTGTTGTGACGAAAGGAACGAAAACGATTATTAGACCTAAATTTACCTTTAGATTTTTTATCCTGTGGTAAAAAAGTTCCTTTCCCTCCAGTAACAGTTGAGATAATAGAATCCAACTGAGAACCAAATAATTTATTACCCTGGAAAGAAAGGGAAAGCAGAGTAGACTTAGAAGACATATCAGCATTCCAAGTTTTAAGCCATAAAGCTCTTGTAGCTAAAATAGCTAGAGACATATACCTGACATCAACTCTAATGATATCAAAGATGGCATCACAAATAAAATTATTAGCATGTTGAAGAAGAATAATAATGCTATGAGAATTATGATCTGTTACTTGTTGCGCTAAAGCTTCCAACCAAAAAGTTGAAGCTGCAGCAACATCCGCCAAAGATATAGCAGGTCTAAGAAGATTACCTGAACACAAGTAAGCTTTTCTTAGAAAGGATTCAATTTTCCTATCTAAAGGATCCTTAAAGGAAGTACCATCTGCCGTAGGAATGGTAGTACGCTTAGCAAGAGTAGTGACAGCCCCATCAACCTTAGGGATTTTGTCCCAAAATTCTAATCCGTCAGATGGCACAGGATATAATTGCTTAAAACGTTTAGAAGGAGTAAATGAATTACCCAAATTATTCCATTCCCTGGAAATTACTTCAGAAATAGCACCAGGAACAGGAAAAACTTCTGGAATAACTACAGGAGATTTAAAAACCTTATCTAAACGTTTAGATTTAGTATCAAGAGGACCAGAATCCTCAATTTCTAATGCAATTAGGACTTCAAGTAAAGAACGAATAAATTCCATTTTAAATAAATATGAAGATTTATCAGCATCAACCTCTGAAACAGAATCCTCTGAACCAGAAGAGCCATTATCAGAATCAGAATGATGATGTTCATTTAAAAATTCATCTGAAAAATGAGAAGTTTTAAAAGACTTTTTACGTTTACTAGAAGGAGGAATAACAGACATAGCCTTCTTAATGGATTTAGAAACAAAATCTCTTATGTTATGAGGAACACTCTGAGTATTAGATGTTGATGGAAGAGCAACAGGTAATGTAACTTTACTAAAGGAAATATTATCTGCATTAACAAGTTTGTCATGACATTCAATACAAACAACAGCTGGAGGAACAGCTACCAAAAGTTTACAGCAGATACACTTAGCTTTGGTAGCTCCAGCACCAGGCAGCGATTTTCCAGAAGTATCTTCTGACTCAGCTTCAACATGGGACATCTTGCAATATGTAATAGAAAAAACAACATATAAAGCAAAATTGATCAAATTCCTTAAATGACAGTTTCAGGAATGGGAAAAAATGCCAGTGAACAAGCTTCTAGCAACCAGAAGCAATAAAAAAACAGAATTTATGTTTACCTGATAAATTTCTTTCTCCAACGGTGTGTCCGGTCCACGGCGTCATCCTTACTTGTGGGATATTCTCTTCCCCAACAGGAAATGGCAAAGAGCCCAGCAAAGCTGGTCACATGATCCCTCCTAGGCTCCGCCTACCCCAGTCATTCGACCGACGTTAAGGAGGAATAATAGCATAGGAGAAACCATATGGTACCGTGGTGACTGTAGTTAAAGAAAATAAATTATCAGACCTGATTAAAAAACCAGGGCGGGCCGTGGACCGGACACACCGTTGGAGAAAGAAATTTATCAGGTAAACATAAATTCTGTTTTCTCCAACATAGGTGTGTCCGGTCCACGGCGTCATCCTTACTTGTGGGAACCAATACCAAAGCTTTAGGACACGGATGAAGGGAGGGAGCAAATCAGGTCACCTAAATGGAAGGCACCACGGCTTGCAAAACCTTTCTCCCAAAAATAGCCTCAGAAGAAGCAAAAGTATCAAACTTGTAAAATTTGGTAAAAGTGTGCAGTGAAGACCAAGTCGCTGCCCTACATATCTGATCAACAGAAGCCTCGTTCTTGAAGGCCCATGTGGAAGCCACAGCCCCAGTGGAATGAGCCGTGATTCTTTCGGGAGGCTGCCGTCCGGCAGTCTCGTAAGCCAATCTGATGATGCTTTTAATCCAAAAAGAGAGAGAGGTAGAAGTTGCTTTTTGACCTCTCCTTTTACCTGAATAAACAACAAACAGGGAAGATGTTTGTCTAAAATCCTTTGTAGCATCTAAATAGAATTTTAGAGCGCGAACAACATCCAAATTGTGCAACAAGCGTTCCTTCTTTGAAACTGGTTTCGGACACAGAGAAGGTACGATAATCTCCTGGTTAATGTTTTTGTTAGAAACAACTTTTGGAAGAAAATCAGGTTTAGTACGTAAAACCACCTTATCTGCATGGAACACCAGATAAGGAGGAGAACACTGCAGAGCAGATAATTCTGAAACTCTTCTAGCAGAAGAAATTGCAACTAAAAACAAAACTTTCCAAGATAATAACTTAATATCAACGGAATGTAAGGGTTCAAACGGAACCCCCTGAAGAACTGAAAGAACTAAATTGAGACTCCAAGGAGGAGTCAAAGGTTTGTAAACAGGCTTGATTCTAACCAGAGCCTGAACAAAGGCTTGAACATCTGGCACAGCTGCCAGTTTTTTGTGAAGTAACACCGACAAGGCAGAAATCTGTCCCTTCAGGGAACTTGCCGATAATCCTTTTTCCAATCCTTCTTGAAGGAAGGATAGAATCCTAGGAATCTTAACCTTGTCCCAAGGGAATCCTTTAGATTCACACCAACAGATATATTTTTTCCAAATTTTATGGTAAATCTTTCTAGTTACAGGCTTTCTGGCCTGAACAAGAGTATCGATAACAGAATCTGAGAAACCTCGCTTCGATAAAATCAAGCGTTCAATCTCCAAGCAGTCAGCTGGAGTGAAACCAGATTCGGATGTTCGAACGGACCCTGAACAAGAAGGTCTCGTCTCAAAGGTAGCTTCCAAGGTGGAGCCGATGACATATTCACCAGATCTGCATACCAAGTCCTGCGTGGCCACGCAGGAGCTATCAAGATCACCGACGCCCTCTCCTGATTGATCCTGGCTACCAGCCTGGGGATGAGAGGAAACGGCGGGAACACATAAGCTAGTTTGAAGGTCCAAGGTGCTACTAGTGCATCCACTAGAGCCGCCTTGGGATCCCTGGATCTGGACCCGTAGCAAGGAACTTTGAAGTTCTGACGAGAGGCCATCAGATCCATGTCTGGAATGCCCCAAAGTTGAGTGACTTGGGCAAAGATTTCCGGATGGAGTTCCCACTCCCCCGGATGCAATGTCTGACGACTCAGAAAATCCGCTTCCCAATTTTCCACTCCCGGGATGTGGATAGCAGACAGGTGGCAGGAGTGAGACTCCGCCCATAGAATGATCTTGGTCACTTCTTCCATCGCTAGGGAACTCCTTGTTCCCCCCTGATGGTTGATATACGCAACAGTCGTCATGTTGTCTGATTGAAACCGTATGAACTTGGTCCTCGCTAGCTGAGGCCAAGCCTTGAGAGCATTGAATATCGCTCTCAGTTCCAGAATATTTATCGGTAGAAGAGATTCTTCCCGAGACCAAAGACCCTGAGCTTTCAGGGATCCCCAGACCGCGCCCCAGCCCATCAGACTGGCGTCGGTCGTGACAATGACCCACTCTGGTCTGTGGAATGTCATCCCTCGTGACAGGTTGTCCAGGGACAGCCACCAACGGAGTGAGTCTCTGGTCCTCTGATTTACTTGTATCTTTGGAGACAAGTCTGTATAGTCCCCATTCCACTGACTGAGCATGCACAGTTGTAACGGTCTTAGATGAATGCGCGCAAAAGGAACTATGTCCATTGCCGCTACCATCAACCCGATCACTTCCATGCACTGAGCTACGGAAGGAAGAGGAACGGAATGAAGTATTCGACAAGAGTCCAGGAGCTTTGTCTTTCTGGCCTCTGTTAGAAAAATCCTCATTTCTGAGGAGTCTATAATTGTTCCCAAGAAGGGAACCCTTGTTGACGGGGATAGAGAACTCTTTTCCACGTTCACTTTCCAGCCGTGCGATCTGAGAAAGGCCAGGGCGATGTCCGTGTGAGCCTTTGCTCGAGGGAGGGACGACGCTTGAATCAGAATGTCGTCCAGGTAAGGTACTACTGCAATGCCCCTTGGTCTTAGCACAGCTAGAAGGGACCCTAGTACCTTTGTGAAAATCCTTGGAGCAGTGGCTAATCCGAAAGGAAGCGCCACGAACTGGTAATGTTTGTCCAGGAATGCAAACCTTAGGAACCGATGATGTTCCTTGTGGATAGGAATATGTAGATACGCATCCTTTAAATCCACCGTGGTCATGAATTGACCTTCCTGGATGGAAGGAAGGATAGTTCGAATGGTTTCCATCTTGAAAGATGGGACCTTGAGAAATTTGTTTAAGATCTTGAGATCTAGGATTGGTCTGAATGTTCCCTCTTTTTTGGGAACTATGAACAGATTGGAGTAGAACCCCATCCCTTGTTCTCTCAATGGAACAGGATGAATCACTCCCATTTTTAACAGGTCTTCTACGCAAAGTAAGAACGCCTGACTTTTTATGTGGTCTGAAGACAACTGAGACCTGTGGAACCTTCCCCTTGGGGGAAGTCCCTTGAATTCCAGAAGATAACCCTGGGAGACTATTTCTAGCGCCCAAGGATCCAGAACATCTCTTGCCCAAGCCTGAGCGAAGAGAGAGAGTCTGCCCCCCACCAGATCCGGTCCCGGATCGGGGGCCGATATTTCATGCTGTCTTGGTAGCAGTGGCAGGTTTCTTTGCCTGCTTTCCCTTGTTCCAGCCTTGCATTGGTCTCCAAGCTGGCTTGGCCTGAGAAGTATTACCTTCTTGCTTAGAGGACGTAGCACCTTGGGCTGGTCCGTTTTTACGAAAGGGACGAAAATTAGGTCTATTTTTTGCCTTGAAAGGCCGATCCTGAGGAAGGGCATGGCCCTTACCCCCAGTGATATCAGAGATAATCTCTTTCAAGTCAGGACCAAACAGCGTTTTCCCCTTGAAAGGAATGTTTAGTAGCTTGTTCTTGGAAGACGCATCAGCCGACCAAGATTTCAACCAAAGCGCTCTGCGCGCCACAATAGCAAACCCAGAATTCTTAGCCGCTAACTTAGCCAATTGCAAAGAGGCGTCAAGAGTGAAAGAATTAGCCAATTTGATAGCATTGACTCTGTCCATAATCTCCTCATAAGGAGGCGAGTCACTATCGAGCACCTTAATCAGTTCATCAAACCAGAAATATGCGGCTGTAGTGACAGGGACAATGCATGAAATGGGTTGTAGAAGGTAACCCTGCTGAACAAACATCTTTTTAAGCAAACCTTCTAATTTTTTATCCATAGGATCTTTGAAAGCACAACTATCCTCTATGGGAATAGTGGTGCGTTTGTTTAAAGTAGAAACCGCTCCCTCGACCTTGGGGACTGACTGCCATAAGTCCTTTCTGGGGTCGACCATAGGAAACAATTTTTTAAATATGGGGGGAGGGACGAAAGGAATACCGGGCCTTTCCCATTCTTTATTAACAATGTCCGCCACCCGCTTGGGTATAGGAAAAGCTTCTGGGAGCCCCGGCACCTCTAGGAACTTGTCCATTTTACATAGTTTCTCTGGGATGACCAAATTTTCACAATCATCCAGAGTGGATAATACCTCCTTAAGCAAAATGCGGAGATGTTCCAATTTAAATTTAAAAGTAATCACATCAGATTCAGCCTGCTGAGAAATATTCCCTAAATCAGTAATTTCTCCCTCAGACAAAACCTCCCTGGCCCCCTCAGATTGGGTTAGGGGCCCTTCAGAGATATTAATATCAGCGTCGTCATGCTCTTCAGTAACTAAAACAGAGCATCCACGCTTACGCTGAACAGGGTTCATTTTGGCTAAAATGTTTTTGACAGAATTATCCATTACAGCCGTTAATTGTTGCATAGTAAGGAGTATTGGCGCGCTAGATGTACTAGGGGCCTCCTGAGTGGGCAAGACTCGTGTAGACGAAGGAGGGAATGATGCAGTACCATGCTTACTCCCCTCACTTGAGGAATCATCTTGGGCATCATTGTCATTATCCCATAAATCACATTTATTTAAATGAATAGGAATTCTGGCTTCCCCACATTCAGAACACAGTCTATCTGGTAGTTCAGACATGTTAAACAGGCATAAACTTGATAAGAAAGTACAAAAAACGTTTTGAAATAAAACCGTTACTGTCACTTTAAATTTTAAACTGAACACACTTTATTACTGCAATTGCGAAAAAACATGAAGGAATTGTTCAAAATTCACCAAACTTTCACCACAGTGTCTTAAAGCCTTGAAAATATTGCACACCAAATTTGGAAGCTTTAACCCTTAAAATAACGGAACCGGAGCCGTTTTAAGCTTTAACCCCTTTACAGTCCCTGGTATCTGCTTTGCTGAGACCCAACCAAACCCAAGGGGAATACGATACCAAATGATGCCTTCAGAAGTCTTTTATAAGTATCAGAGCTCCTCTCACATGCGACTGCATGCCATGCCTCTCAAAAACAAGTGCGCAACACCGGCGCGAAAATGAGACTCTGCCTATGCTTTGGGAAAGCCCCTAAAGAATAAGGTGTCTAAAACAGTGCCTGCCGATATTATTATATCAAAATACCCAGAATAAATGATTCCTCAAGGCTAAATAAGTGTTAATATCAATCGATTTAGCCCAAAAAATGTCTACAGTCTAAATAAGCCCTTGTGAAGCCCTTATTTACAATCGTAATAAACATGGCTTACCGGATCCCATAGGGAAAATGACAGCTTCCAGCATTACATCGTCTTGTTAGAATGTGTCATACCTCAAGCAGCAAAGACTGCAAACTGTTCCCCCAACTGAAGTTAATGCTCTCAACAGTCCTGTGTGGAACAGCCATGGATTTTAGTTACGGTTGCTAAAATCATTTTCCTCATACAAACAGAATTCTTCATCTCTTTTCTGTTTCTGAGTAAATAGTACGTACCAGCACTATTTGAAAATAACAAACTCTTGATTGAATAATGAAAAACTACAGTTAAACACTAAAAAACTCTAAGCCATCTCCGTGGAGATGTTGCCTGTACAACGGCAAAGAGAATGACTGGGGTAGGCGGAGCCTAGGAGGGATCATGTGACCAGCTTTGCTGGGCTCTTTGCCATTTCCTGTTGGGGAAGAGAATATCCCACAAGTAAGGATGACGCCGTGGACCGGACACACCTATGTTGGAGAAATGAGACTTAAATAATGTGGAGACAAAAGTGACGCCCATATTTTTTTAGCGCCAAATAAGACGCCCACATTATTTGGCGCCTAAATGCTTTTGGCGCCAAAAATTACGCCACATCCGGAACGCCGACATTTTTGGCGCAAAAGAACGTCAAAAATGACGCAACTTCCGGCGACACGTATGACGCCGTAAACAGAAAAAAAAAATTTTGCGCCAAAAAAGTCGGCGCCAAGAATGAAGCAATAAAATGAAGCATTTTCAGCCCACGCGAGCCTAACAGCCCACAGGGAAAGTCAAATTTTAAGGTAAGAAAATTTTTTTTTATTCAAATGCATTATCCCAAATATGAAACTGACTGTCTGAAAATAAGGAATGTTGAACATCCTGAGTCAAGGCAAATAAATGTTTGAATACATATATTTAGAACTTTATAAAAAAGTGCCCAACCATAGCTTAGAGTGTCACAGAAAATAAGACTTACTTACCCCAGGACACTCATCTACATGTTGTAGAAAGCCAAACCAGTACTGAAACGAAAATCAGCAGAGGCAATGGTATATATATATATATATATATATATAAAAGAGTATATCGTCGATCTGAAAAGGGAGGTAAGAGATGAACCTATGAAATAGACCCCGTAGAAGGAGATCATTGAATTCAAATAGGCAATACTCTCCTCACATCCCTCTGACATTGACTGCACGCTGAGAGGAAAACCGGGCTCCAACCTGCTGCGGAGCGCATATCAACGTAGAATCTAGCACAAACTTACTTCACCACCTCCATAAGAGGCAAAGTTTGTAAAACTGATTTGTGGGTGTGGTGAGGGGTGTATTTGTAGGCATTTTGAGGTTTGGGAAACTTTGCCCCTCCTGGTAGGAATGTATATCCCATACGTCACTAGCTCATGGACTCTTGCTAATTACATGAAAGAAATATATATATATATATATATATATATATATATATATATATATATATATATATATATATATATATATATATATATACACACACATACACACACACACACATTATATACATTATATATATATATATATATATATATATATATATATATATATATATATATATATATATATAACATAATTTATGCTTACCTGATAAATTTATTTCTCTTGTGGTGCATCCAGTCCACGGATCATCCATTACTTGTGGGATATTCTCCTTCCCAACAGGAAGTTGCAAGAGGATCACCCAAGCAGAGCTGCTATATAGCTCCTCCCCTAACTGCCATATCCAGTCATTCGACCGAAACTAGCCGAGAAAGGAGAAACCATAGGGTGCAGTGGTGACTGTAGTTTAAAATTTAGACCTGCCTTAAAAGGACAGGGCGGGCCGTGGACTGGATACACCACAAGAGAAATAAATTTATCAGGTAAGCATAAATTATGTTTTCTCTTGTTAGGTGTATCCAGTCCATGGATCATCCATTACTTGTGGGATACCAATACCAAAGCTAAAGTACACGGACGAAGGGAGGGACAAGGCAGGTACTTAAACGGAAGGGACCACTGCCTGTAGAACCCTTCTCCCAAAAATAGCCTCCGAAGAAGCAAAAGTATCAAATTTGTAAAATTTTGAAAAGGTATGAAGCGAAGACCAAGTCGCCGCTTTGCAAATCTGTTCAACAGAAGCCTCATTTTTAAAGGCCCAGGTGGAAGCCACAGCTCTAGTAGAATGAGCTGTAATCCTTTCAGGGGGCTGCTGTCCAGCAGTCTCATAGGCTAAGCGTATTACGCTCCAAAGCCAAAAAGAAAGAGGTTGCCGAAGCCTTTTGACCTCTCCTCTGTCCAGAGTAAACAACAAACAGGGAAGATGTTTGACGAAAATCTTTAGTCGCTTGTAAGTAAAACTTTAAAGCACGGACTACGTCCAAATTATGTAAAAGACGTTCCTTCTTTGAAGAAGGATTAGGACACAATGATGGAACAACAATCTCTTGATTGATATTCTTGTTGGAAACTACCTTAGGTAAAAACCCAGGTTTTGTACGCAGAACTACTTTATCTGTATGGAAAATCAGATAAGGAGAATCACATTCTAAAGCTGATAACTCAGAGACTCTACGAGCCGAGGAAATAGCCAAATAGCAAAAACAGAACTTTCCAAGATAAAAGTTTGATATCAATGGAATGAAGGGGTTCAAACGGAACTCCTTGAAGAACCTTAAGAACCAAGTTTAAGCTCCATGGAGGAGCAACAGGTTTAAACACAGGCTTAATTCTAACCAAAGCCTGACAAAATGCCTGGACGTCTGGAACCTCTGCCAGACGCTTGTGCAAAAGTATAGACAGAGCAGAAATCTGTCCCTTTAAAGAACTAGCTGATAATCCTTTATCCAAACCCTCTTGGAGAAAGGACAATATCCTAGGAATCCTAACCTTACTCCATGAGTAATTCTTGGATTCACAACAATGAAGATATTTGCGCCATATCTTATGGTAGATTTTCCTGGTTACAGGCTTTCGTGCCTGTATTAAGGTATCAATGACTGACTCGGAGAAGCCACGCCTTGATAAAATCAAGCGTTCAATCTCCAGGCAGTCAGTCTCAAAGAAATTAGATTTGGATGATTGAAAGGACCTTGTAGTAGAAGGTCTTGTCTCAGAGGCAGAGGCCAAGGTGGAAAGGATGACATGTCCACCAGGTCTGCATACCAGATCCTGCGTGGCCACGCAGGCGCGATCAAGATCACCGATGCTCTCTCCTGTTTGATTTTGGCAATCAGTCGAGGGAGCAGAGGAAACGGTGGAAACACATAAGCCAGGTTGAAGAACCACGGTGCTGCTAGAGCATCTATCAGCGTTGCTTCTGGGTCCCTGGACCTGGATTCGTAACAAGGAAGCTTGGCGTTCTGGCGAGACGCCATGAGATCCAATTCTGGTGTGCCCCAACGATGAACCAATTGAGCAAACACCTCCGGATGGAGTTCCCACTCCCCCGGATGAAAAGTCTGACGACTTAGAAAATCCGCCTCCCAGTTCTCTACACCTGGGATATGGATCGCTGACAGGTGGCAAGAGTGAGACTCTGCCCAGCGAATTATCTTTGAGACTTCCAACATCGCTAGGAAACTCCTGGTTCCCCATTGATGGTTGATGTAAGCCACAGTCGTGATGTTGTCCGACTGAAATCTGATGAACCTCAGTGTTGCTAACTGAGGCCAAGCTAGAAGAGCATTGAATATTGCTCTCAACTCCAGAATATTTATTGGGAGGAGTTTCTCCTCCTGAGTCCATAATCCCTGAGCCTTCAGGGAGTTCCAGACTGCGCCCCAACCTAGAAGGCTGGCATGTGTTGTTACAATCGTCCAATCTGGCCTGCGAAAGGTCATACCCTTGGACAGATGGACCCGAGAAAGCCACCAGAGAAGAGAATCTCTGGTCTCTTGGTCCAGATTTAGCAGAGGGGACAAATCTGAGTAATCCCCATTCCACTGACTTAGCATGCATAATTGCAGCGGTCTGAGATGCAGGCACGCAAATGGCACTCTGTCCATTGCCGCTACCATTAAGCCGATTACTTCCATACACTGAGCCACTGACGGGCGTGGAATGGAATGAAGGACACGTCAAGCATTTAGAAGTTTTGATAACCTGGACTCCGTCAGGTAAATCTTCATCTCTACAGAATCTATAAGAGTCCCTAGAAAGGAGACTCATGTGAGTGGTGATAGAGAACTCTTTTCCACGTTCACTTTCCACCCATGCGACCCCAGAAATGCCAGAACTATCTCTGTATGAGACTTGGCCATTTGAAAGCTTGACGCCTGTATCAGGATGTCGTCTAGATACGGAGCCACCGCTATGCCTCGCGGTCTAAGAACCGCCAGAAGTGAGCCCAGAAACTTTGCAAAGATTCTCGGGGCCGTAGCCAACCCGAAGGGAAGAGCTACAAACTGGTAATGCCTGTCTAGAAAGGCAAATCTTAGGTACCGATAATGATCTTTGTGAATCGGTATATGAAGGTAGGCATCCTTTAAGTCTACTGTGGTCATGTATTGACCCTCTTGGATCATGGGTAGGATGGTTCGAATAGTTTCCATTTTGAATGATGGAACTCTTAGGAATTTGTTTAAGATTTTTAGGTCCAAGATTGGTCTGAAGGTTCCCTCTTTCTTGGGAACCACAAACAGATTTGAGTAAAACCCTTGCCCTTGTTCCGTCTGCGGAACTGGGTGGATCACCCCCATTACTAAGAGGTCTTGCACACAGCGTAGAAATGCCTCTTTCTTTATTTGGTTTGCTGATAACCTTGAAAGATGAAATCTCCCTTGTGGAGGAGAAGCTTTGAAGTCCAGAAGATATCCCTGAGATATGATCTCCAACGCCCAGGGATCTTGGACATCTCTTGCCCAAGCCTGGGCGAAGAGATAGTCTGCCCCCCACTAGATCCGTTTCCGGATAGGGGGCCCTCTCTTCATGCTGTCTTAGGGGCAGAAGTAGGCTTTCTGGCCTGCTTGCCCTTGTGCCAGGGCTGGTTAGCTTTCCAGCCCTGTCTGTAACGAGCAACAGCTCCTTCCTGTTTTGGAGCGGAGAAAGTTGATGCTGCTCCTGCCTTGAAGTTACGAAAGGCACGAAAATTAGACTGTTTTGCCTTTGATTTGGCCCTGTCCTGAGGAAGAGTATGACCCTTACCTCCAGTAATGTCAGCAATAATTTATTTCAAGCCGGGCCCGAATAAGGTCTGCCCTTTGAAAGGAATATTAAGCAATTTAGATTTAGAAGTCACGTCAGCTGACCAGGATTTAAGCCATAGCGCTCTGCGCGCCTGGATGGCGAATCTGGAGTTCTTAGCCGTTAGTTTGGTTAAATGTACAACGGCATCAGAAACAAATGCATTAGCTAGCTTAAGTGCTTTAAGCTTGGCCATAATCTCATCCAATGGAGCTGTGCAAATGGCCTCTTCCAGAGACTCAAACCAGAATGCCGCCGCAGCAGTGACAGGCGCAATGCATACAAGGGGCTGCAAGATAAAACCTTGTTGAACAAACATTTTCTTAAGGTAACCTTCTAATTTTTTATCCATTGGATCTGAAAAAGCACAACTATCCTCCACCGGGATAGTGGTACGTTTAGCTAAAGTAGAAACTGCTCCCTCCACCTTAGGGACCGCCTGCCATAAGTCTCGTGTGGTGGCGTCTATTGGAAACATTTTTCTAAATATCGGAGGAGGGGAAAAGGGCATACCGGGTCTATCCCACTCCTTGCTAATAATTTCTGTAAGCCTTTTAGGTATAGGAAAAACGTCAGTACACACCGGTACCGCAAAGTATCTATCCAACCTACATATTTTCTCTGGAATTGCAACCGTGTTACAATCATTCAGAGCCGCTAATACCTCCCATAGCAATACACGGAGGTTCTCAAGCTTAAATTTAAAATTAGAAATCTCTGAATCCGGTCTCCCTGGATCAGATCCGTCACCCACAGAATGAAGCTCTCCGTCCTCATGTTCTGCAAATTGTGACGCAGTATCAGACATGGCTCTCACATCATCAGCGCGCTCTGTCCTTAACCCAGAGCTATCGCGCTTGCCTCTTAATTCAGGCAATTTAGATAATACCTCTGTCATAACAGCAGCCATGTCTTGCAAAGTGATTTGTATGGGCCTCTCTGATGTACTTGGCGCCACAATATCACGCGCCTCCTGAGCGGGAGGCGAAAGTACTGACACGTGAGGAGAGTTAGTCGGCATAACTTTTAACTCGTTGTCTGGTGATAATTTCTTTACAGATATAAATTGACTTTTATTCAAAGTGACATCAATACATTTAGTACACGTTTCTGTGGGGCTCCACATTGGCCTTCAAACATAGTGAACAAACAGATTCATCTTTGTCAGACATGTTTAAACAGACTCGCAATGAGACTAGCAAGCTTGGAAAATCCTTTCAAATAAATTTACAAGCAATATAAAAAACGCTACTGCGCATTTAAGAAGCACAAAAAATCGTCACAGTTGAAATAACAATGAACCAAATCAGTTATAGCAACCAAATTTTCACAGTAAATGTATTAAGTTAGCAAAGCATTGCACCCACTAGCAAATGGATGATTAACCCCTTAATACCCAAAAACGGATAATCAATTTAACAATTAACGTTTTTATCACAGTCAAACACACTGTCACAGGTCTGCTGTGACTGATTACCTCCCTCAAAATGAATTTTGAAGACCCCTGAGCTCTCTAGAGACGTCCTGGATAAAGGAGGAAGAAGCAGGAAGACTGAAACTGAATTTTTGCTGCTCAAAAAAGCGCTAAAATAGGCCCCTCCCACTCATATTACAACAGTGGGAAACCTCAGTTAACCGTTTCTATGTAGAAATAAACGACAGCCATGTGGAAAATCATGCCCCAAAAGATTTATCACCAAAGTACCTCACAAAAAAACGAATAACATACCAGTAAACGTTTTAAACATGCACTTTAAAAGTTAGGTAGTGTTATTAATAAGCCTGCTACCAGTCGCTTCTACTGCAGTTAAGGCTCATACATTACTTCAGTATTAACAGTATTTTCTTAGTCAAATTCCATTCCTTAGAAAATTACTTATTGTACATACATTCATCAGCCTGATACCAGTCGCTACTGCATTTAAGGCTGTACTTACATTACATCGGTATCAGCAGTATTTTCTTAGTCAATTCCATTCCTTAGAAAAATAATTTACTGCACATACCTTGTTTGCAGGATTCCCCACACGCTATTCCCTTTCTGAAAGTTACCCCACTCCTCAGAATGTGCGAGAACAGTCAGTGGATCTTAGTTACTTCTGCTAAGATCATAGAAAACGCAGGCAGATTCTTCTTCCAAATACTGCCTGAGAACAAACAGCACACTCCGGTGCCATTTAAAATAACAAACTTTTGATTGAAGAAATAAACTAAGTATAAAAAACACCACAGACCTCTCACAACAACCTATCTAGTTGAGTTGCAAGAGAATGACTGGATATGACATGTGAGGGGAGGAGCTATATAGCAGCTCTGCTTGGGTGATCCTCTTGCAACTTCCTGTTGGGAAGGGAATATATCCCATAAGTAATGGATGACCCGTGGACTGAATACACTTAACAAGAGAAAACAGAATTTATGCTTAGCTGATAAATTACTTTCTCTTGCGGTGTATCCAGTCCACGGATTCATCCTTACTTGTGGGATATTCTCATACCCTACAGGAAGTGGCAAAGAGAGCACACAGCAAAGCTGTCCATATAGCTCCCCCTCTAGCCTCGCCCCCCAGTCATTCGACCGACGGTTAGGAGAAAAAGGAGAAACCATAGGGTGCAGTGGTGACTGTAGTTTAAACAAGAAATTTTAACCTGACTAAATTGCCAGGGCGGGCCGTGGACTGGATACACCGCAAGAGAAAGTAATTCATCAGGTAAGCATAAATTCTGTTTTCTCTTGCAAGGTGTATCCAGTCCACAGATTCCTGCTTACTTGTGGGATACCAATACCAAAGCTTTAGGACACGGATGAAGGGAGGGAACAAGACAGGTAACCTAAACGGAAGGCACCACTGCTTGCAAAACCTTTCTCCCAAAAATAGCCTCCGAAGAAGCAAAAGTATCGAATTTGTAAAATTTGGCAAAAGTATGCAGTGAAGACCAAGTCGCTGCCTTACAAATCTGTTCAACAGAAGCCTCATTCTTGAAAGCCCATGTGGAAGCCACAGCTCTGGTGGAATGAGCTGTAATTCGTTCAGGAGGCTGCTGCCCAGCAGTCTCATAAGACAATCGGATGATGCTTTTCAGCCAGAAGGAAAGAGAGGTAGCAGTCGCTTTCTGACCTCTCCTCTTACCAGAATAGACAACAAACAAGGATGATGTTTGTCTGAAATCTTTAGTTGCTTGTAAATAGAATTTCAAAGCACGAACCACATCAAGATTGTGTAATAGCCGTTGCTTCTTAGAAGCTGGATTAGGACACAGGGAAGGAACAATGATTTCCTGGTTAATATTCTTATTAGAAACAACTTTAGGAAGAAAACCAGGTTTGGTACGCAAAACTACGTTATCTGCATGGAACACCAGATAGGGTGAATTACACTGCAAAGCAGAAAATTCTGAAACTCTTCGAGCAGAAGATATCAATACCAAAAACAAAACTTTCCAAGATAATAACTTAACATCTATGGAATGTAAAGGTTCAAACGGAACCCCTTGAAGAACTGAAAGAACCAAATTTAGACTCCATGGAGCAGGTCTATAGACAGGCTTGATTCTGACTAAAGCCTGTGCAAACGCTTGAACGTCTGGAACTTCTGCCAGACGCTTGTGTAAAGGATAGACAGAGCAGATATCTGTCCCTTTAAGGAACTAGCTGACAAACCTTTCTCCAATCCTTCTTGGAGAAAAGACAATATCCTTGGAATCCTAATCTTACTCCATGAGTAGCCCTTGGATTCACACCAAAAAAGATATTTCCGCCATATCTTATGGTAAATTTTCCTGGTGACAGGCTTTCTAGCCTGGATCAGAGTATCTATGACTGATTCAGAGAACCCACGCTTGGATAGAATTAAGCGTTCAATCTCCAAGCAGTTGGCTGCAGAGAAACTAGATTTGGATGCTTGAATGGACCCTGTATTAGAAGATCCTGCCTCGTTGGCAGTGTCCATGGTGGGACAGATGACATGTTCACTAGGTCTGCATACCAAGTCCTGCGTGGCCACGCAGGCGCTATCAGAATTACCGAAGCCTTCTCCTGTTTGATTCTGGCTATCAGCCGAGGGAGAAGGGGAAACGGTGGAAAGACATAAGCTAGACTGAAGGACCAAGGCGCTACTAGAGCATCTATCAATGCCGCCTTGGGGTCCCTGGACCTGGATCCGTAAAGAGGAAGTTTGGTGTTCTGACGGGAAGCCATCAGATCCAATTCTGGAATGCCCCATAGCTGGGTCAGCTGAGCAAACACCTCCGGGTGAAGTTCCCACTCCCCCGGGTGAAAAGTCTGACGACTTAGGAAATCCGCTTCCCAGTTGTCTACTCCTGGGATGTGAATTGCAGATAGATGGCAAGAGTGATCCTCCGCCCACCTGATTATCTTGGTTACTTCCTTCATCGCTAAGGAACTCTTTGTTCCTCTCTGATGTTTGATGTATGCTACAGTCGTGATGTTGTCCGACTGAAATCTGATGAATTTGGCCGCCGCTAGCTGAGGCCATGCTTGGAGCGTGTTGAATATCGCTCTCAGTTCCAAAATGTTTATCTTAGAACTCTTCCCGAGACCATAGGCCCTGAGCTTTCAGGGAGTCCCAGACCGCGCCCCAGCCTAACAGACTGGCGTCGGTCATTACAATGATCCACTCCGGTCTGCGGAAAGCACATTCCCTGAGACAACCACCAGAGAAGAGAATCTCTGGTTTTCTGGTCCAGTGGTATCTGAGGAGACAAATCTGCATAATCGCCATTCCACTGTTTGAGCATGCACAGTTGCAGTGGTCTGAGATGTATTCGAGCAAAAGGGACTACGTCCATTGCCGCTACCATTAATCCGATTACCTCCATGCACTGAGCTACAGATGGCCGAGGAATGGAATGAAGAACTCGGCAAGTAGTTAAAAGCTTTAACTTTCTGACCTCCGTCAGAAAAATTTTCATTTCTACCGAGTCTATTAATGTTCCCAGGAAGGGAACCCTTGTGAGCGGGGACAGAGAACTTTTTTCGTTGTTCACCTTCCACCCGTGAGACCTTAGAAAGGCCAGAACAAACTCCGTATGAGCCTTGGCTCTGGGAAAAGACGACGCCTGTATTAAGATGTCGTCCAAATAAGGTGCTACTGCAATGCCCCGCGGTCTTAATACCGCCAGAAGGGACCCTAGCACTTTTGTGAAAATTCTGGGAGCGGTGGCCAACCCGAAGGGAAGGGCCACGAACTGGTAATGCTTGTCCAGAAAGGCGAACTTTAGGAACTGATGATGATCTTTGTGGATAGGAATATGTAGGTACGCATCCTTTAGATCTACGGTAGTCATATATTGACCTTCCTGGATCATAGGTAAGATTGTTCGGATGGTCTCCATCTTGAATGATGGAACTCTGAGGAATTTGTTTAGAATTTTTAGAACCAGGATTGGTCTGAAAGTTCCTTCCTTTTTGGGAACCACAAACAGGTTTGAGTAAAAACCCAGTCCTTGTTCTGTAATTGGAACTGGATATATCACTCCCATCTTGAGTAGATCTTCTACACAGTGTAAGAACGCCTCTTTCTTTGTCTGGTCTGAAGACAGACGAGAAATGTGGAACCTTCCCCTTGGAGGGGAGTCCTTGAATTCTAGAAGATATCCCTGAGCAACAATCTCTAATGCCCAGGGATCGGGAACATCTCTTGCCCAAGCCTGAGCGAAGAGAGAGAGTCTGCCCCCTACCAGATCCGGTCCCGGATCGGGGGCTACCCCTTCATGCTGTCTTAGTAGCAGCTGCAGGCTTCTTGACCTGTTTGCCCTTGTTCCAGCCCTGCAAAGGCTTCCAGGTTGCCTTGGGCTGTGAAGCGTTACCCTCTTGCTTTGCGGTTGCAGAGGTTGAAGCAGGACCGCTCCTGAAGTTGCGAAAGGAACGAAAATTAGCCTTATTTGTAGCCTTAAAAGGCCTATTTTGCGGAAGAGCATGACCCTTACCCCTGGTGATATCCAAAATAATCTCTTTCAACTCGGGCCCGAAAAGGGTCTTTCCTTTGAAAGGGATATTTAGCAATTTTGTTTTGGACGACACGTCAGCCGACCATGACTTGAGCCAAAGCGCTCTGCGCGCCATAATGGCAAAATCAGAATTTTTCGCCGTTAACTTAGCTAATTGCAAAGCGGCATTTGTGATAAATGAATTAGCCAGCTTTAGAGCATTAATTCTATCCATGACTTCGTCATATGAAGTCTCCCTCTGGAACGACTCCTCCAGCGCCTCAAACCAAAAAGCCGCTGCAGTAGTTACAGGAATAATGCAGGCAATAGGTTGGAGAAGGAAACCTTGTTGAACAAATATTTTCTTTAGTAAACCTAATTTTTTATCCATAGGATCTTTGAAAGCACAAATGTCTTCAATTGGTATGGTTGTGCGCTTGGCTAGTGTTGAAACTGCCCCCTCTACCTTAGGGACCGTCTGCCACGCGTCCCGCCTGGGATAAGTTATGGGGAACATTTTCCTAAAGATAGGGGGGGGGGCAAAAGGTACACCTGGTCTCTCCCACTCCCTAGCAACAATATCCGCCACCCTCTTAGGGATTGGAAATGCATCAGTGTATACAGGGACTTCTAGATATTTGTCCATTTTACACAATTTCACTGGGACCACCATAGGGTCACAATCATCCAGAGTTGATAAAACCTCCCTAAGCAATACGCGGAGGTGTTCCAATTTAAACGCTAGTGAATCTGATTCTGGCCGCTGAGAAACTTTTCCTGAGTCAGAAATTTCTCCCTCAGACATTACATCCCTCGCCCCTACTTTAGAGTGTTGTGAGTGTACATCAGATAAACCTCCCAAAGCTTCAGACTGCTCCTCATCTGTTCTCAAGACAGCTATCGCGCTTTTTAGGGAAAACTGGCAGTTTGGATAGAAAAGGCCGCAAGGGAATTATCCATGACTGCCGCTAGTTGTTGCAATGTAATAGGTGCCAATGCACTAGAGGTACTAGGTATCGCTTGAGCGGGCGTAACTGGTGATGACACATGGGGAGAGGAAGGCGGACTATCCTCATTACCTTCAGTCAAAGAATCATCTATGGCTATATTTTTAAGTGACACAATATGATCTTGACGTTAGTGCACTTGGGACACATTTTGAGTGGGGGTTCCACCATGGCTTCTGAACACATAGAGCAAGGCTTTTCCTTAGTGTCAGACATGTTTAACAGATTAGTATTATACACAAGCAGGCTTGGAAAAACAATTTATCAAGTAAAAAACACAATTTGCAATAAATGGTACTGTGCCTTTAAGAAAATAAAAGCGCACATAATTTTACAAAACGGTGAAAAATGAGCCAAATCTTTTGATGCCCAAACCGTAGCCGCCTAAAGCAAACAACCAGTTAATAAACTACAGCACCTTGCCACAGCAGCCTGCTGTGGCCCTACCTCCCTTAAGGATTGGATATGAGAAAAGCAAGCCTCTTGAAGTCCTCAAGCAGTCTCTAGACCCATGTGAAGCAGCATGCAAAGAAATCTGTCTGAATAAACTGCGCAACTGAGGCGCGAAATTAGGCCCCTCCCACTCCACTCCGGAGCTGTGGGGCCTTCAGAACCCAATTTAGGTGACTAAAGATAATGCCATGTGGAATTAAACCCCAAATAAACACACCAAAAGTGCTTTAAAAGTGTACAAAATGAGTATTTTGTTAAATAAAATAATCGATTGCCCTGCAAAAGTGTTAACCAGTCTATTGAGCCCGCTTAAATAAGCCTCTAGTTCTATACCAAGTCTCAGAACATGGCTTACCCTTCCCACATGGGGATTCTTGTCAGTCTTCTAGCATTATCTTGTCTTGACTAGAAAAAGATGACAGAAACATACCTCAAAGCAGTTAAGCCTGCAAACTGTTCCCCCCAACTGAAGTTTTCTGGTACTCCTCAGTCCTGTGTGGGAACAGCAATGGATTTTAGTTACAACATGCTAAAATCATTTTCCTCTCAGCAGAATTCTTCATCACATTTCTGCCAGAGAGTAAATAGCACAAACCGGTACTATTTAAAAATAACAAACTTGATTGAAGACATAAAACTACAAATCTAACACCACATTCACTTTACCCTCCCGTGGAGATGCCCTATCTGTTAGAGCGGCAAAGAGAATGACTGGGGGGCGGAGCTAGAGGGGGAGCTATATGGACAGCTTTGCTGTGTGCTCTCTTTGCCACTTCCTGTAGGGAATGAGAATATCCCACAAGTAAGGATGAATCCGTGGACTGGATACACCTTGCAAGAGAAATATTTATATTTTTTTATTGGCTTTAAAAAAAAAAAAAAGTTTAGTGGAAGCTGACTTCCTGTTGGGCGGGGCATAGGAGCGTGCGGGTGAGCCTCTATGTCGGAGCCTCACAAACTACCGCCGAGATCAGCCCCAAAGAGCAGAGACCTAGACGGCATAACGCCGTCGGCGCAACCGAATCGCATCTAAAGAAAGCTGCGATTTTACATCAGAGAGGAGCCTAACGGGCTCCCACGACGGGAAGGAGTGCTGCTGGAGAGGAGGTGTAGGACCTGGAGACCAGCGAAAGAGCACGGCAGACGGTAGAAAGGGAAAGCATATCCTTTTAATCAGAGAATCTTGGAGCAAAGCACAGACCCCACAAAACAGCTTAAGAACAAAACCAGAAAAGCAGTGGCCGGACCGAGGACACAGAGAAGCAAGAAGGTAACATACAAACTTGCTAAATAAAGGCTGTGATACAATGTACCTTCTTTTCTTTTGCCTAACTGCATGTAAAAAAGTGAAGAGACCCTGAGGACTAAAACGAAATTGGAGACACTGTTAAAAAGCTATAGAGGGATAACAAGGCACTGTGTAAGTGTGTTTAATGTATGTCTAAGAGATAGACAAATATAAGAGGACAGACACTAAATCCCCCTTAAGGGAAAAGACAGGAAAGAGAAAGGGAAAAGACAACACTCATTTTTCTTTCCTTTTTTTCTTGGCTGCTTTGCTCCTTTTTCTCCCCACTCTTACCTATTTACTTCAACAAACCATAGATACCACGCTATGCAAGGCTTGCTAGGTAACACTTAGCACAAAAAGACAATAAGAAAATATTAGATGGAAAAGTACACATTCCCACTTAATATGCCTCACAAGGGAAAAAGCGCAGAAAAAAAAAAACAACTGCAAATTCACAATTACAAATAAGCAATATCTCAATGGAAAGTTCTAGCATTGAGCAGGGAGAATTTAACCCTATAACAACTCAGCTAACTGATCTATCAGGAAAGATAGATAAAATCCAAACAGGACTGGAATGTGTCATGCAGGAACTAAAGCAAATCATACGTAAAATAACAGAAATGGAACAAAGAATCTCAGACACAGAAGACCTACAGAGATACCAGGAAAACAAAATAGAGAAGATCCTGGAAGAAAATAAAATATTAACAACAAAAATAGAGGAGCTAGAAAACCGCTCACGACTAAACAACTTAAGAGTTGTAGGCCTACCAGAGTCGTTCCAATCTGAAAAACTAATGGAATTTGCTGAGAATATATTACCACAGCTACTAAACCTAACAGGAGACTACAGTGCAGAAAGGGCACACCGACTGGGGATAAAAAGAGACGACAACAATGAAAAGAGACCCAGAGTGGTAATAATAAAATACCTAAATTTTAAATCAAAGACTGAGATATTAAGAGCATACAGGAATCAAGGAACCCTGCAACATCAAAGCAGCAAGCTATTACTATTCCAAGATTATACAGCAGAGTTATCAAAGAAAAAGGAAGCAATTCTCAGCAATATGCTCCAAACTGGTGGAGGAGAAGAAGCCCTTGCACCCTGCGAAGCTGAAAATATTTATGGGACACAGTTCTATAACTTTTAATAGCCCAGAAGAAGCACAGAGATATATGGATAATGAAGAAACAAAGAAGAAAGTCAACGGAGCAGAATCACTACTAAGAAGATAAAAAATGCTTTTAACTAAAAACTAAGTCTCTCCTGTAGGACTGTTGGGAGCTGGAGAGAGGGGGAGAATATGTATTATTATGCAATGTGTTTTTTTTCTCTTCACTGCAATGAAGTGACAAAAACACTTTTTTCTTATCAATTTTTTTTTTTTTTTATTCCCCTGTTTGTTGCACACTACCCATTTTTTATTTTGGGTTGAAATACGGTGTCATAGACACAAGCACTGCTGGGAATTTTTTTTTTTTTTATCTCCTTCACACCTTTTTCTTTTTGTGATGCATTGAAGAGACACAGACACTATTTTGTTTTTGTTTTTTTGCTTGCTTCACTTATCACTATTATTATTGATAGTTATCTTTTTTTTTTTTTTTTTTTTTTTTTATTATTATTATATATAAGTTAAAAATAATGTATTAAGGATGATTAATATGAAAACAAGTCATATTATTGATAATCAGTATTAAGTTACAGCACAGACACTATTATGCGATAAGAAACACAAAGAAATAATGTGCTACGTATTAGAGATCAATATGAGTACACGCTTAAATATAGATGTTAATAATGAGCACAGGGAAAACAAAGGAGGGAACTATTGCACAAGGGATAAACACAGGATATAAAAAGGTTTTTCAACTACGTTTTTTTTTTTTTTTTCTTTTTTTTTTTGTTTGTTACTTTTCTTATTTCCACTCCTTTTAGTGATGTATTGAAGAGACACAGACACCATATTGTTTTTGCTTGTTTTTTGCTTGCTTCACTTATCACTTCTATTATTGATGGTTATCTGTTTTTTTTTCCATAAGTCAAAGAAAATGTAATAAGGATGATTAACATGAAAACAGGCCATGTTATTGATAACCAGTATTAAGTCACAACATAGACACTAATACGCGATAAGAAACACAAAGAAATAATGCGTTACGTATCAGAGACCAATGTGAGTACACGTTTAAATATGGATGTTAATAATGAGCACAGGGAAAATATAAATGAGGGAACTATTGCACAAGGGATAAACACAGGTTATAAAAAGGTTTTTCAATTTTTTCACTTTTTTTTTTTATTATTTATTCACGAATAATAGAAAAGTCATAATCAAGATATGTGAAAGAGACACTAAAGTTGTATTAAAATAGAATTGCATTAGAAAGCATGACACAAGATATATGACCTATGCGAAAGAGACTTAGAAGCTTTACTAAGCTTGAATTGTATTATAAAGAATAATACTTGATATTGAGATAAAAAAAAGTGGTCACTCTCACATATTCCAAAAAATTTATTTTTTTTCTTCTCGTCCCCTCCCCCCCCCCCCCCCCCTACCTGCCCATTCCTGGGTCCCCGTCCCCTGCAGGTTTTCTTGCAGAGGAGGGGGACCAAAAATAATGGCCTATACTGGAGAAACAAATATAGGTAGAGACTAACAGTCTAGTAAGTTATAAAATAAATAAATGACTAAATTAATAACATGGAATGTAGGGGGGATCAACTCCCCCATTAAAAGAAAAGCAATTATAACTCAACTAAGAAAACTAAACTTAATATTGATATAGCGTGTCTCCAAGAGACAAACCTGAATGACATAGAGCATACAAAACTAAAAGAAAATTGGGTCAAAGAGGTATATTTTCCATCGAATCAAAAATCTGCTAGAGGTGTGGCCATATTGATTAGCAAAAATCTAAGCTATAAAATAAAGGAAGTAAAAACGGACCAACAAGGCCGCAATGTTATGATAGCAATAGATGGCAGAGAAATTCTGATCTGTAACATATATGGCCCAAACAAAAAAGATAAGAAATTTTGGGAGAATATTCAGAAAGAATTAATAAAATTCTCTAATATCGATATAATAATGGCGGGGGATTTCAACCTGGCCCCAAAGACACAATTAGATAGAAAGGGAAAGCAGAATATAAGGAGAAACACAAATGGGAAAAATCAATAAATATGAGGAAAAAAACAGAATTTATGTTTACCTGATAAATTACTTTCTCCAACGGTGTGTCCGGTCCACGGCGTCATCCTTACTTGTGGGATATTCTCTTCCCCAACAGGAAATGGCAAAGAGCCCAGCAAAGCTGGTCACATGATCCCTCCTAGGCTCCGCCTTCCCCAGTCATTCGACCGACGTAAAGGAGGAATATTTGCATAGGAGAAATCATATGATATCGTGGTGACTGTAGTTAGAGAAATTAAATCATCAGACCTGATTAAAAAACCAGGGCGGGCCGAGGACCAGACACACCGTTGGAGAAAGTAATTTATCAGGTAAACATAAATTCTGTTTTCTCCAACATAGGTGTGTCCGGTCCACGGCGTCATCCTTACTTGTGGGAACCAATACCAAAGCTTTAGGACACGGATGATGGGAGGGAGCAAATCAGGTCACCTAGATGGAAGGCACCACGGTTTGCAAAACCTTTCTCCCAAAAATAGCCTCAGAAGAAGCAAAAGTATCAAATTTGTAAAATTTGGTAAAAGTGTGCAGTGAAGACCAAGTCGCTGCTTTACATATCTGATCAACAGAAGCCTCGTTCTTGAAGGCCCATGTGGAAGCCACAGCCCTAGTGGAATGAGCTGTGATTCTTTCAGGAGGCTGCCGTCCGGCAGTCTCATAAGCCAATCTGATGATGCTTTTAAGCCAAAAAGAGAGAGAGGTAGCAGTTGCTTTTTGACCTCTCCTTTTACCAGAATAAACAACAAACAAGGAAGATGTTTGTCTGAAATCCTTTGTAGCCTCTAAATAGAATTTTAGAGCACGAACTACATCCAAATTGTGCAACAAACGTTCCTTCTTTGAAACTGGATTCGGACACAAAGAAGGCACAACTATCTCCTGGTTAATATTTTTGTTAGAAACAACTTTCGGAAGAAAACCAGGTTTAGTACGCAAAACCACCTTATCTGCATGGAACACCAGATAAGGAGGAGAACACTGCAGAGCAGATAACTCTGAAACTCTTCTAGCAGAAGAAATTGCAACCAAAAACAAAACTTTCCAAGATAATAACTTAATATCTACGGAATGTAAGGGTTCAAACGGAACCCCTTGAAGAACTGAAAGAACTAAATTGAGACTCCAAGGAGGAGTCAAAGGTTTGTAAACAGGCTTGACTCTAACCAGAGCCTGAACAAAAGCCTGAACATCTGGCACAGCCGCCAGCTTCTTGTGAAGTAAAACAGATAAAGCAGAAATCTGTCCCTTCAAAGAACTTGCAGATAATCCTTTCTCCAAACCCTCTTGTAGAAAGGATAGAATCTTAGGAATTTTTACCCTGTTCCATGGGAATCCTTTCGATTCGCACCAACAGATATATTTCTTCCATACTTTATGGTAAATTTTTCTAGTTACAGGCTTTCTGGCCTGAATAAGAGTATCAATGACAGAATCTGAGAACCCACGCTTTGATAAAATCAAGCGTTCAATCTCCAAGCAGTCAGTTGGAGTGATGCCAGATTCGGATGTTCGAACGGACCTTGAACAAGAAGGTCCCGTCTCAAAGGTAGCTTCCATGGTGGAGCCGATGACATATTCACCAGGTCTGCATACCAAGTTCTGCGTGGCCACGCAGGAGCTATCAAGATCACCGAAGCCCTCTCTTGATTGATCCTGGCTACCAGCCTGGGAATGAGAGGAAACGGTGGGAACACATAAGCTAGGTTGAAGGTCCAGGGCGCTACTAGTGCATCTACTAGAGTCGCCTTGGGATCCCTGGATCTGGACCCGTAGCAAGGAACCTTGAAGTTCTGACGAGACGCCATCAGATCCATGTCTGGAATGCCCCATAATTGAGTTATTTGGGCAAAGATTTCCGGATGGAGTTCCCACTCCCCCGGATGAAATGTCTGACGACTCAGAAAATCCGCTTCCCAATTTTCCACTCCTGGGATGTGGATTGCAGACAAGTGGCAGGAGTGAAGCTCCGCCCATTGAATTACTTTGGTCACTTCTTCCATCGCCAGGGAACTCCTTGTTCCCCCCTGATGGTTGATATATGCAACAGTCGTCATGTTGTCTGATTGAAACCTTATGAATTTGGCCTTTGCTAGATGAGGCCAAGCCTTGAGAGCATTGAATATCGCTCTCAGTTCCAGAATGTTTATCGGGAGAAGAGATTCTTCCCGAGACCATAGACCCTGAGCCTTCAGGTGTTTCCAGACCGCGCCCCAGCCCACCAGGCTGGCGTCGGTCGTTACAATGACCCACTCTGGTCTTCTGAAGCTCATCCCTTGGGACAGGTTGTCCAGGGTCAGCCACCAACGGAGTGAATCTCTGGTCCTCTGATCTACTTGGATCGTCGGGACAAATCTGTATAATCCCCATTCCACTGTCTGAGCATGCACAGTTGTAATGGTCTTAGATGAATTCGCGCAAAAGGAACTATGTCCATTGCCGCAACCATCAAACCTATTACTTCCATGCACTGCGCTATGGAAGGAAGAAGAACAGAATGAAGTACTTGACAAGAGCTTAGAAGTTTTGATTTTCTGGCTTCTGTCAGAAAAATCTTCATTTCCAAGGAGTCTATTATTGTTCCCAAGAAGGGAACTCTTGTTGACGGGAATAGAGAACTTTTTTCTACGTTCACTTTCCACCCGTGAGATCTGAGAAAGGCTAGGACAATGTCCGTATGAGCCTTTGCTTGTGGTAGAGACGACGCTTGAATCAGAATGTCGTCCAAGTAGGGTACTACTGCAATGCCCCTTGGCCTTAGCACCGCTAGAAGGGACCCTAGTACCTTTGTGAAAATTCTTGGAGCAGTGGCTAGTCCGAATGGAAGTGCCACAAACTGGTAATGCTTGTCCAGAAAGGCGAATCTTAGGAACCGATGATGTTCCTTGTGGATAGGAATATGTAGATACGCATCCTTTAAATCCACCGTGGTCATGAATTGACCTTCCTGGATGGTAGGAAGAATTGTTCGAATGGTTTCCATCTTGAACGATGGGACCTTGAGAAATTTGTTTAGGATCTTGAGATCCAAAATTGGCCTGAATGTTCCCTCTTTTTTGGGAACTATGAACAAATTGGAGTAAAACCCCATCCCTTGTTCTCCTAATGGAACAGGATGAATCACTCCCATTTTTAACAGGTCTTCTACACAATGTAAGAATGCCTGTCTTTTTATTTGGTCTGAAGACAATTGAGACCTGTGGAACCTTCCCCTTGGGGGTAGTTCCTTGAATTCCAGGAGATAACCTTGAGAAACTATTTCTAGCGCCCAAGGATCCTGAACATCTCTTGCCCAAGCCTGAGCGAAGAGAGAGAGTCTGCCCCCCACCAGATCCGGTCCCGGATCGGGGGCCAGCATCTCATGCTGTCTTGGTAGCGGTAGCGGGCTTCTTGGCCTGCTTAGCTTTGTTCCAGCCTTGCATCGGTCTCCAGGCTGGCTTGGTTTGAGAAGAATTACCCTCTTGCTTAGAGGATGTAGAATTTGAGGCTGGTCCGTTTCTGCGAAAGGGACGAAAATTTGTTTTATTTTTAGCCTTAAAAGACCTATCCTGAGGAAGGGCGTGGCCCTTTCCCCCAGTGATGTCTGAAATAATCTCTTTCAAGTCAGGGCCAAACAGCGTTTTCCCCTTGAAAGGGATGTTAAGCAATCTGTTCTTGGAGGACACATCCGCTGACCAAGACTTCAGCCAAAGCGCTCTGCGCGCCACAATAGCAAAACCTGAATTTTTCGCCGCTAATCTAGCTAATTGCAAAGTGGCGTCTAAGGTAAAAGAGTTAGCCAACTTAAGTGCTTGAACTCTGTCCATAACCTCCTCATAAGAGGATGCTTGATTGAGCGACTTTTCTAGTTCCTCGAACCAGAAACACGCTGCTGTAGTGACAGGAACAATGCATGAAATTGGTTGTAGAAGGTAACCTTGCTGAACAAACATCTTTTTAAGCAAACCCTCTAATTTTTTATCCATAGGATCTTTGAAAGCACAACTATCTTCTATAGGGATAGTGGTGCGTTTGTTTAGAGTAGAAACCGCCCCCTCGACCTTGGGGACTGTCTGCCATAAGTCCTTCCTGGGGTCGACCATAGGAAATAATTTCTTAAATATAGGGGGAGGGACAAAAGGTATGCCGGGCCTTTCCCATTCTTTATTTACAATGTCCGCCACCCGCTTGGGTATAGGAAAAGCCTCGGGGGGCACCGGGACCTCTAGGAACCTGTCCATCTTACATAATTTCTATGGAATGACCAAATTGTCACAATCATCCAGAGTAGATAACACCTCCTTAAGCAGAGCGCGGAGATGTTCCAATTTAAATTTAAATATAATAACGTCAGGTTCAGCTTGTTGAGAAATTTTTCCTGAATCTGAAATTTCTCCCTCAGACAAAACCTCCCTAGCCCCTTCAGACTGGTGTAAGGGCATGTCAGAACCATTATCATCAGCGTCCTCATGCTCTTCAGTATCTAAAACAGAGCAGTCGCGCTTTCGCTGATAAGTGGGCATTTTGGCTAAAATGTTTTTAATAGAATTATCCATTACAGCCGTTAATTGTTGCATAGTAAGGAGGATTGGCGCACTAGATTCACTAGGGACCTCCTGAGTGGGCAAGACTGGTGTAGACATAGAAGGAGATGATGCAGTACCATGCTTACTCCCCTCACTTAAGGAATCATTTTGGGCAACATTATTATCAGTGGCATCATTGTCCCTACTTTGTTTGTCACATTCATCACATATATTTAAATGGAGAGGAACCTTGGCTTCCGAACATACAGAACATCGTCTATCTGATAGTTCAGACATGTTAATAGGCATAAACTTCATAACAAAGCACAAAAAACGTTTTAAAATAAAACCGTTACTGTCTCTTTAAATTTTAAACTGAACACACTTTTTTACTGAATATACGCAAAAGTATGAAGGAAATGTTCAAAATTCACCAAAATTTCACCACAGTGTCATAAAGCATTAAAAGTATTGCACACCAAATTTGAAAGCTTTAACTCTTAAAATAACGGAACCGGAGCCGTTTTTACATTTAACCCCTATACAGTCCCTGGTATCTGCTTTGCTGAGACCCAACCAAGCCCAGAGGGGAATACGATACCAAATGACGCCTTCAATAAGCTTTTTCAGTGGATCTGAGCTCCTCACACATGCATCTGCATGCCTTGCTTCTCAAAAACAACTGCGCATTAGTGGCGCGAAAATGAGGCTCTGCCTATGACTAGAAAAGGCCCCCAGTGAAAAAGGTGTCCAATACAGTGCCTGCCGTTTTTTTAATAAAATTCCCAAGATTAAAATAACTCTCCAAAGTTATAAACCATTAAATATGCTTATAAAGTAATCGTTTTGGCCCAGAAAAATGTCTACCAGTCTTTAAAGCCCTTGTGAAGCCCTTTTATTCTTATATTGAAAATTAAGAAAATGGCTTACCGGATCCCATAGGGAAAATGACAGCTTCCAGCATTACCAAGTCTTGTTAGAAATGTGTCATACCTCAAGCAGCCAAAGTCTGCTCACTGTTTCCCCCAACTGAAGTTAATTCCTCTCAACAGTCCTGTGTGGAAACAGCCATCGATTTTAGTAACGGTTGCTAAAATCATTTTCCTCTTACAAACAGAAATCTTCATCTCTTTTCTGTTTCAGAGTAAATAGTACATACCAGCACTATTTTAAAATAAACTCTTGATAGAAGAATAAAAACTACATTTAAACACCAAAAAACTCTGAGCCATCTCCGTGGAGATGTTGCCTGTGCAACGGCAAAGAGAATGACTGGGGAAGGCGGAGCCTAGGAGGGATCATGTGACCAGCTTTGCTGGGCTCTTTGCCATTTCCTGTTGGGGAAGAGAATATCCCACAAGTAAGGATGACGCCGTGGACCGGACACACCTATGTTGGAGAAATAATAAATGATATCCAAGAAACGCTAGGGGTGGAAGACATATGGAGAATAATAAATCCAGATAGCTTAAGAGTACACACATATCTCAAGAGTACACAACACACTATCTAGGATAGATCTCATAATGACTTCTAAAAGCCTTTGTAGAAATATAACAGACGTGACTGTTGGAGAAATGACTATATCTGACCATGCCCCAGTTACAATGATAATGAATCAAACAAGAAAGGGAAAAAAAAAAACAGATTCTTTTATCCAAATTATTTGAATAACTCAATAAAATTTAAAAAGTTTTTAGATGAAAAATGGGATGAATATAGATCAAACAATATAGAATATATTAATAAACCGCAAACATTCTGGGAAGCAGCCAAAGCGACGTTAAAGGCAGACATTACATCATATATAATACAAAACAACAAGAAAAGAACACAAAAAGAGAGAAGATTAGCAAGAGAGCTAGCGCAAGCATATGCGGAATATAGAGGCTCACCCACACAAAACAATTTGACAAAATATTTTCAAATTAAAAAGCAGAGGAACGAATATATCATGGAGCAAACACAATTTGACATGAGACGGAGTAGCGGAAAATTTTTGCAGGTGGGGTAACAGAACTGGGAAGTACTTAGCAGCAACCACAAAAATTCAAAAACCTAAAAACACTATAAAGGCTATACTAAAAGGGAAAGAGATAAGTACTGACACAGAGACAATAATGGAAACATTCAGAGCTTATTATCAAAAACTTTACAACACAGAGAGAACAAACGATAATAAGAACAAAAATTTATGGGAGAAAATTAAATTACCTAAGATAACGGAAGAACAACAAGATATGATAAACGCAAGAATAGAGAAAGAGGAAATACTAAGTGCTATTAAAAACTTACCAATAGCGAAAGCAGCAGGGCCAGATGGCCTCCCCATAGACTTTTACAAAACAATAATAGAAAAAATAATAGACCCATTACACAATATATACACAAACATGTATAACGAGGAAGGCTCAATATCACAAATATTCAAGGCAGCAAACATAGTGGTCATACCGAAAGAGGGAAAAGATTTAACATTACCGCAATCCTACAGACCCCTATCTCTGATAAATACTGACTATAAGATTCTCATGAAGATACTAGCTAAAAGAATGAATAATATTATAACGGATATCATAGGAAGAGAACAAGTGGGCTTTATAAATGGGAGATCATCCACAACACATGTGAGGACTATACTACAAATATTGGAAAAATATAGATTAAACAAAGAAATGAGATTAGAGAGGAAACTGCCGGAGGCCTTCCTGCTGTCGTTAGACGCAGAGAAGGCCTTCGACAGAGTCGAATGGGAACATATTGTTAACACACTCAAGGAGTTTAATTTTAAGGGCCCATTTCTGGAATTTATTATGAAATTATATACAAAAACAGAAACACAGATAATAATAAACGGGGAAACATCTGAACCTATAACATTATTTTGCGGTACCCGACAAGGCTGCCCTCTATCACCACTATTGTTCGATTTGTCATTGGAACCATTAATACGCTTACTGAAACAAATACCGTTTGGTATTAAGATGGAAGATCTTGAGATAAAAGCAGCCTTATATGCAGATAATTTGATGCTGTTTGTTGCAAACCCACAAAAACATATAAAACAGATCATTTTGAAAATAGAACAATATGGAGAGATATCAGGTTATAGAATTAATATCGCAAAATAAAAAATTTATTGGATACATAAAGGCAAAGACAATACGAAATATCCATTTGAAGTGGAAGACGATTATATAACATACTTGGGCATTAAACTAAACAATGATCCAACTAAGACATATAAAATAAATTACCATCCACTTATTGCGCAAATTAAAAGAGATCTAAAGATATGGAGTAAATTATATTTAAATTTGACAGGGAGAATACAACTAATTAAGATGATGATATTGCCAAGGCTACTATATCCAATGCAAATGTTAGCATTTCTATTAAAGAAGGCAGACTTAATAAGTATAAATAAAATAATCAAAAACTTCATCTGGAAAGATAAGAAAGCAAGGATAAGCTTAAAGAAGCTGCAGGCTACCCAAGAATGTGGAGGTGCAGGATTACCAAATATTCAGTATTATAACTGGGCAATTCTATCAAAATATGCAATAGAATGGATAACGGAAAAAGGCCAGACAGTATGGCTAGAATTAGAACAGAAACTAGCCAACCCAATGAAGTTAACATTCCTGCTGTTTGCATCGACAAGGGAATTAACGAAAGAACAAAAGAATAATGTTATGATAAAAGATATAATATGGGCATGGAAAAAAGTCAATAAACAATTACAAACAATAAAAGAGATCATAATGTATATGCAAATACAGGGCAATCCCAGATTTGAACCTGGAAACTACTTTCCCTTTAAAAAAAAAGATGGAAGCCCAATAATCAGACAAATTAAAGATGTAATGAATATGACAAAAGGAAACATCAAAACAATGCTAGAATTAACCGACCAAGTGGATACCCTTAAGGGACAGATTTTACCATATCTACAAATAAAACATCTTATCCAGACAGAACTGGAAAATCCAAGGGAAAATATAGAAGAAAAGATAATGGAGAACATTATTGAAAGAAGCAGAAAGTCAAAATACAAACTATCACTTATATACAAACAATTAATAAAAAAATAATCAGAATTATGTTTAAGAGACATAATAAATAAGTGGGATAGGACCACCTATACAGACATAGGGAAAGAAAGTATACTAAACTGTATAAAGATAGTAAAGAAATCAACAATGGATATGGGTTTAAGGGAATCGAATTTAAGATTATTACACCATGACTATATCACCCCTACAAGGAGAGCAAAATGGGATAATGAGACTAACCCAGTTTGCATAAAATGTAATAAAAGTATACCAGATATAATACATTACATCTGACTATGCCCCAAAATTAGACAATTCTGGTACCAGGTAGCAACACTAATATCACAAATAGTTAAAATTAAAATAATCTTAGAACTAGGGAACATCCTGATTTTTAATATACCCAAAGAAATCAAAAAAGAGGAAAGGAGACTAATAACCATGATTATATTATTGTCAAGAAAGCTGATATTTACATTTTGGATTGAAAAAAGAAAAAAACCTACAATTAGACATCTAAAGGAAATAATAATACAACAGATTAATATAGAAAGAGCAGACACCTTGGCTGACGTACACAACAGAATTGGAATATTCTTTGAAAAATGGTCTCTATACATAAAAAGTCAATCTATAGAACTCCAAAGGAAAACTCTAAAACCTTTTGAAAATACGGAATATTTTTTGGAAGCTCAAATTAGAGGACAATGGAGCTTAATAGCACATTAATCGGAGGGGGGGGGGGGGAGAGGAAGGAATTCGCTTTTATAATTTCTTTTCTTTTTTTTTTCCACTCTTCTCTCCACCCACCTATGTACTCATCTCCATATAGAAACCGATAGGGCCAAAGAAAGACTGCCTATCAGAACTTATAGGATGTATTTAAGAACTTATAAAATATAAATTGATTTGATAAAGGAAGGAATCTTTAGAAACTATAACTTAAAAATGTAAACAAAAAACGAGGATGTTTAAAAAAAAAAAAAGAAAAGAAAAGAAAAAAAAGTGCAATTTTTTTTCCCCCAGCATTTTTTTTTTCACAGCTACATGTTGTGCAATGGAGAGGCACAATCAGGTCTGCCCACCATTACACAACATGCTGCGCCACCTACTGGATGAAAGTGGTTAAGATCATTGCATGGCACATAACTGCTTATTTGAGGCAGTCCTATTTGGGCTGACCCAATCCAGTGAAAGGCATTAGTAAGTGGAACTTAGGGTTGGGGCTGGATGTTAAATGATATAAAACAAAAACGGGAAAAAAACAACTCATTTATTTTGTTGCTGTCCTGTGAAGCTGCCAGCTTTGCTAAAGTGAAAAAGAGAGTTCTGTACTACCCCTCCAAGTGCAGTGGAATGTGCCACTGTCACTTCCTTACAGAGCAGCCAGGAAGAGATGCAGTGAGCAGTGTTTTAGCCACATTTTATTGAAGTTCTGCAACCTTAGATTTTACTGAAAGGGATTCTGTTAGTGAAAATGATAATTTAATGAATGTGGTTTAGTGTTTTGTTTTTTTACTCTTTTACAGCAGTTTAAGGATCATTTTTGCATTTTGTTTACTCAAAATTTACACCCAGCAGCTTGCCTCTGTACTGCACACTAATTTATAGTCTCACTTTCTGAACTCTTTGTAGCTCTGCTGTTTTATTACTTAAAAATGCAGTGGTCCCTCTCCCCCCCCCCCTTGTGTGTGTGTGTGTGTCTCTCTCTCTCTATCTATCCATCTCTCTTCTTATGTGTCATTCTCCCCCATGGTCTCTTTCGCTCTCTGACTCTCTCATCCCTTATGTGTCTCTCTAACCCTCTGTGTGTGATTGTGTCTCTCTCTCTCTTTCTCTAACCCTCTGTGTGTGCGATTGTGTCTCTCTCTCTTTCTCTAACCCTGTGTGTGTGATTGTGTCTCTCTCTCTAACCCTGTGTGTGATTGTGTCTCACTCTCTCTCTAACCCTGTGTGTGTGATTGTGTCTCTCTCTTTCTCTCTCTCTCTAACCCCGTGTGTGATTGTGTGTCTCTCTCTCTTTCTCTCTCTCTATCTAACCCTCTGTGTATGATTGTGTCTCTCTCTCTCCAACCCTCTGTGTGTGATTGTGTCTCTCTCTCTCTCTCTCTCTCTCTCTCTAACCCTATGTGTCTCTCTCCCCCCGAGTGCTTTTCTGTGTTTCTGTCTACCTTTTATTTAATTAATGAATTGGTAGTGCCATCTGATGGTGTGGCTTTATTTAAAGGGGTGGGGTCAAGGGCCCCACCATCTTTAAATTTCACCAGACGCCACTGGATCAAGACATTTTTATATTTACTGAATAATGAAAGAATCTATAAGCATAATTTGCAGCATTAAAGTAAAAAAGTATGTTTTAAACCTATTTTAATGGGCCTGGATTTCTAGATCTCATAATCAGAGCAAGCATTTTGTTATCTGGCAAGAGTTTGTTACAATCCTTTAGACTAAAATCAGATGTTTACTAAGTTGACCAGTTTTCCAAGACACCATTTAAAGGGACATGAAACCCATATGTTTTCTTTAATGGATTTAGAAAGAGCATGCAATTTTAAATAACTTTCCAATTTACATCTAATATCTAATTTTCTTCATTCTTTTGATAACCTTTGTTGAAAATCATATCTAAATATGCTCAGTAGCTGCTGATTGGTGGCTGCACATAGATGCCTCATGTGATTGGCTCACCCATGTGCATTTCTATTTCTTCAACAAAGGATATCTAAAGAATGAAGGCGTATCCTAGCCACTGCCTCACCAGCCTCTGACGTCACTGACACACACACATATATATATATATACATATACACACATACATACATATACACACATATATACATACACACACACACACTGTATATATATATATATATATATATATATATATATATATATATATATATATATATATATATATATATATATATATATATATATATATATATATATATATATATATATATATATATATATATATATACATATACACATACACACACACATATACTAGGGCTGGGCGATATGGGCAAAAATGAAAATCGCGATTTTGGACCCAAAAAAATCGTGATGCGATTTTAATCGTGATTTTCTTATAAATGACTATAACGCCTTAATTTTTCAATAAAAAATTATTTAACACTACAGAATCTTAATTTACATGTTTCTCAATGTACAATACACTCTTAGAGCATACAAATACAAACCACAAAATAGATCAAATAAAATTAGCTGCCTGTGCTGTGGTTACATAGTAGCCACTAGCCAGTTCTTAGGTCTTCTGACACAACATTGTCATGTCTTATTGGGCAGTCATTCTAACTGTGGTATGATTAACCTATGAACTTCCCATACATCAGAAAAAAAGCAAAATGTATGCTTACCTGATAAATTTATTTCTCTTGCGGTGTAACCAGTCCACGGATTCATCCATTACTTGTGGGATATTCTCCTTCCCAACAGGAAGCTGCAAGAGGATCACCCACAGCAGAGCTGTCTATATAGCTCCTCCCCTAACGGCCACCTCCCAGTCATTCGACCGAAGACAAGCAAGAGAAAAGAGAAACTATAGGGTGCAGTGGTGACTGTAGTTTAAAAATTTAAAAAACACCTGCCTTAAAATGACAGGGCTGGCCGTGGACTGGATACACCACAAGAGAAATAAACTTATCAGGTAAGCATAAATTTTGTTTTCTCTTGTAAGGTGTATCCAGTCCACGGATTCATCCATTACTTGTGGGATACCAATACCAAAGCTATAGGACACGGATGAAGGGAGGGACAAGGCAGGCGCTTAAACGGAAGGCACCAATGCCTGTAAGACCTTTCTCCCAAAAATAGCCTCAGAAGAAGCAAAAGTATCAAATTTTTAGAATTTAGAAAAAGTATGAAGCGAAGACCAAGTCGCCGCCTTACAAACCTGTTCAAAAGAAGCCTCATTTTTAAAGGCCCATGTGGAAGCCACCGCTCTAGTGGAATGAGCTGTAATTCTTACAGGAGGCTGCTGGCCAGCAGTCTCATAAGCTAAGCGGATTATACTTCTTAACCAAAAAGAAAGAGAAGTTGCTGAAGCCTTTTGGCCTTTCCTCTGTCCAGAGTAGACAACAAACAATGCAGATGTTTGACGAAAATCTTTAGTAGCTTGTAAATAAAACTTTAAAGCACGAACCACATCAAGATTGTGTAATAGACGTTCCTTCTTTGAAGAAGGATTAGGACACAGTGACGGAACAACAATCTCTTGATTGATATTCTTATTGGATACAACCTTAGGAAGAAACCCAGGTTTGGTACGCAAAACAACCTTATCTGCATGGAAGATCAGATAAGGGGAATCACACTGCAAGGCAGATAACTCTGAAACTCTTCGAGCCGAAGAGATAGCTACCAAGAACAGAACTTTCCAAGATAAAGCTTGATATCTATGGAATGCAGAGATTCAAACGGAACCCCTTGAAGAACTTTAAGAACTAAATTTAAACTCCATGGCGGAGCAACAGGTTTAAACACAGGCTTGATTCTAACTAAAGCCTGACAAAACGCCTGAACGTCTGGAACATCCGCCAGACGTTTGTGCAAAAGAATAGACAGCACAGAAATCTGTCCCTTTAAGGAACTAGCCGACAATCCCTTCTCCAATCCTTCTTGGAGAAAAGACAATATCCTGGGAATCCTGACTTTACTCCATGAGTAACCCTTGGATTCACCCCAATGAAGATATTTACACCATATCTTATGATAGATTTTCCTGGTGACAGGCTTTCGAGCCTGAATTAAGGTATCAATGACCGACTCGGAAAAAACACGTTTTGACCAAATCAAGTGTTCAATCTCCAAGCAGTCAGACGCAGAGAAATTAGATTTGGATATTTGAAGGGACCTTGAAGTAGAAGGTCCTAACTCAGCGGCAGAGTCCAAGGTGGAAAGGATGACATGTCCACCAGATCTGCGTACCAAGTCCTGCGTGGCCACGCAGGAGCTATCAAAATCACCGAAGCTCTCTCCTGCTTGATCTTGGCAATCAGACGAGGGAGCAGAGGAAACGGTGGAAACACATAAGCCAGGTTGAAAGACCAAGGCGCTGCTAGAGCATCTATCAGCGCTGCCTTGGGATCCCTGGACCTGAACCCGTAACAAAGTAGCTTGGCGTTCTGACGAGACGCCATGAGATCCAGTTCTGGTTTGCCCAAAAGTTGAATTAACTGTGCAAACACCTCCGGATGGAGTTCCCACTCCCCCGGATGAAAAGTCTGTCGACTTAGAAAATCCGCCTCCCAGTTCTCTACTCCTGGGATATGGATAGCTGATAGATGGCAAGAGTGAACCTCTGCCCATAGAATTATTTTTGAAACCTCCAACATTGCTAGGGAACTCATTGTTCCCCCTTGATGGTTGATGTAAGCTACAGTCGTGATGTTGTCCGACTGAAATCTGATGAACCTGACCGCAGCTAGCTGAGGCCAAGCCTGAAGAGCATTGAATATCGCTCTTAGTTCCAGAATGTTTATCGGAAGGAGTGTCTCCTCCTGAGTCCACAAGCCCTAAACCTTCAGGGAGTTCCAGACTGCACCCCAGCCCAGAAGACTGGCATCTGTCGTTACTATTGTCCAATCTGGCCTGCGGAAGGTCATACCCTTGGACAGAGGGACCCGAGATAGCCACCAGAGAAGAGAATCCCTGGTCTCTTGATCCAGATTTAGTAGAGGGGACAAATCTGTGTAATCCCCATTCCACTGACTGAGAGTTGCAGCGGTCTGAGATGTAGGCGGGCAAACGGCACTATGTCCATTGCCGCTACCATTAAGCCGATTACTTCCATACACTGAGCCACGGAAGG
Source organism: Bombina bombina (assembly GCF_027579735.1). Taxonomy (NCBI): domain Eukaryota; kingdom Metazoa; phylum Chordata; class Amphibia; order Anura; family Bombinatoridae; genus Bombina; species Bombina bombina. Next base: position 621,903,814 of record NC_069500.1, on the reverse strand, counting down.
GCAAGAAGTAGAATAAAGAACACGGCAGGAATTTAGAAGTTTTGACAACCTGGCCTCTGTCAGGTAAATCTTCATTTCTACAGAATATATCAGAGTTCCTAGGAAGGAAACTCTTGTGAGAGGGGATAGAGAACTTTTTTCTTCGTTCACTTTCCACCCATGCGACCTCAGAAATGCCAAAACAATGTCCGTGTGAGACCTGGCAACTTGAAAAGTCGACGCCTGTATAAGAATGTCGTCTGAGTAAGGGGCTACTGCTATAGCCTGCGGCCTTAGGACCGCTAGAAGGGACCCTAGAACCTTTGTAAAGATTCTTGGTGCCGTGGCCAACCCGAAGGGAAGAGCCACAAACTGGTAGTGCCTGTATTGACCCTCCTGGATCATAGGAAGGATGGTTCGAATAGTCTCCATCTTGAAGGATGGGACTCTGAAAAATTTGTTTAAGATCTTGAGATCTAAGATTGGTCTGAAAGTTCCCTCTTTCTTGTGAGCAACAAACAGATTTGAATAAAAGCCCTGTCCCTGTTCCTCCTGCGGAACTGGGTGGGTCACTCCCATAACTAGGAGGTCTTGAACACAACGTAAGAATGCTTCTCTCTTTATCTGGTTTGCAGATAAAGGTGAGAGATGAAATCTCCCTTTTGGAGGAGAGGTTTTGAATTCCAGAAGATAACCCTTGGACACAATTTCCAATGCCCAGGGATCCTGGACATCTCTTGCCCAAGCCTGGGCGAAGAGAGAGAGTCTGCCCCCTACTAGATCCGTTTCCGGATTGGGGGCTGCTCCTTCATGCTGTCTTAGAGGCAGCAGCAGGCTTCTTGGCCTGTTTCCCCTTGTTCCAAGCCTGGTTAGGTCTCCAGACCGGTTTAGACTGGGCAAAAGTTCCCTCTTGTGTTAGAGGAAGTTGAAGCTGCGCCACTCTTGAAGTTTCGAAAGGACTGAAAACTAGACTGTTTGGTCCTTAATTTGTTGGATCTGTCTTGAGGAAAGGTGTGACCTTTTCCTCCAGTGATGTCAGAAATGATCTCCTTCAGTCCAGGCCCGAATAGGATCTGTCCTTTGAAGGGAATGTTGACAAGTTTAGACTTTGAAGTCACGTCAGCTGACCAGGATTTAAGCCATAGCGCCCTACGCGCCTGAATAGCAAAACCTGAATTTTTAGCCGTTAGCTTGGTTAAATGAACAACGGCGTCAGAAACAAATGAATTGGCTAGATTAAGGGCCCTAAGCTTGTCAATAATATCTTCCAACGAGGTTTCAACCTGTAGAGCCTCCTCTAGGGACTCAAACCAGAAAGCCGCGGCAGCAGTGACTGGGGCAATGCATGCAAGAGGCTGGAGAATAAAACCTTGTTGAATAAAAATTGTCTTAAGGTAACCCTCTAATTTTTTATCCATTGGATCTAGAAAAGCACAACTGTCCTCGACAGGGATAGTGGTACGCTTAGCTAGAGTAGAAATTGCTCCCTCCACCTTAGGGACCGTCTGCCATAAGACCCGTTTAGCGGCTTCTATAGGGAACATCTTTTTAAAAACAGGAGGGGGAGAGAATGGTACACTTGGTCTATCCCATTCCTTAGTAATAATTTCAGAAAACCTTTTAGAGATTGGAAAAACATCAGTGTAAGTAGGTACTGCATAGTATTTATCCAATCTACATAATTTCTCTGGGACTACAATAGTGTCACAGTTGTCCAGAGTTGCTAAAACCTCCCTGAGCAATACGCGGAGGTGTTCAAGCTTAAATTTAAATGTAGACATATCATATCAGATTGAAGTACCTTCCCTGAATCAGAAAAATCACCCACAGATTGAAGCTCCCCTGCTTCAGCTTCATTATATTGTGAGGGTGTATCAGAGATAGCTACTAAAGCGTCAGAGAGCTCTGCATTTATTCTAGTCCCAGAGCTGTCTCGCTTTCCTTGCAATCCTGGCAGTTTAAATAAAACCTCTGTAAGGGTATGATTCATAACTGCCGCCATGTCTTGCAAGGTATACGCAATGGGCGCGCTAGATGTACTTGGCGTCCCCTGAGCGGGATTAATAGGATCTGACACGTGGGGAGAGTTAGACGGCATAACTTCCTCCTTGTCAATTTCTTCTGGTGATAAATATTTTAAAGCCAGAATATGGTCTTTGTAATCTATAGTAAAATCAGTGCATTTGGTACACATTCTAAGAGGGGGTTCCACAATGGCTTCTAAACATAATGAACAATGAGTTTCCTCTATGTCAGACATGTTTAAACAGACTAGTAATGAGACCAGCAAGCTTGGAAAACACTTTAATAACTGAACAAACAAAAAATAAAAATGGTACTGTGCCTTTAAGAGAAAAAAACAATCACAGAAACTGCAAAACAGTGAAAAAAGCAGTAAATCTTACGAAATTTTTACAGTGTGTATAATAGGCTGAGAGAGCATTGCACCCACTTGCAAATGGATGATTAACCCCTTAGTTTCAAAACCGGATAAAAAAAACAATATAAACGTTTTTAAACAGTCACAACAAACTGCCACAGCTCTACTGTGGCCCTATCTGCCCATACAACGACTTTGGAAGGCACAAAAACCCCTTAGAGAGGTCCTATATGTTCAGGGGACTCCTTCAGGGAAGCTGGATGTCTCAAGCTGCAAAAACTAATGGAAAATAGGCCCCTCCCAATCTGTACTCACAGTGAGAGGGCCTTAAAAAACTATCCCTAGGCAAAATCTAGTCAGCATTGTGGAAAAACTGGGCCCCAGAATAAAGTTTTAACACCAATATGAAATAAACGTTTATACACCTCAAGCAAACGTTATATCTATTCCGTAATGTGAGTAAATAATAAAAATATTACCCTTTACAGCAAGCATACCAGTCGTTATTAAATCACTTTAATCAGGCTTACCTTAAATAAATCCGGTATTGTCAGCATTTTCTAGCTTATCATTTCTCTAGAAAAATTTAAAACTGCACATATCTCAGAGCAGGAGTCCCTGCACGCTATTCCCCCAGCTGAAGTTACCCATCTCTTCAGTTATGTGTGAGAACAGCAATGGATCTTAGTTACAACCTGCTAAGATCATCAAAGACCACAGGCAGACTCTTCTTCAACTTTCTGCCTGAGGCTAAAATAGTACAACTCCGGTACCATTTGAAAATAACAAACTTTTGATTGAAGATAAACTACATTAATGCACCACATCTCTCTAGCTGCTTCCCTTGTCGAGAGCTGCAAGAGAATGACTGGGAGGTGGCAGTTAGGGGAGGAGCTATATAGACAGCTCTGCTGTGGGTCATCCTCTTGCAGCTCCCTGTTGGGAAGGAGAATATTCCACAAGTAATGGATGAATCCGTGGACTGGATACACCTTACAAGAGAAATATATCTTTCAAAAACAAAGCCTCTAATTTAAAATAAACTCTTGTTGAAGGGTTAAAAAACATTTCAGAATGTGCACCATGGAAAATAGATCAGAAAGTAGAGTAAAAGTGCACTTGTACTTCACTGTCTAAGCTATTTTCCGTGGTGCACTTTCTGAACTGTTTGCGTCAATAAATACTTTCTTTAAAAGAAGAGGCTTCATTTTTTTTATGTAAACAGGCTTTATTTTACCTGTGTAGGCAGCTGTGACTGCTGCCATCAGAGCTGAGGCAAACCGGCAAATTCCTCCTTAGCGCAGCTCCTGCATAGTCTCTCTACTCCCCCCACCCCCTCCTTTCACACACCTACATACATATACTGTATATACATACATGTACACACACACAGTATCTCACAAAAGTGAGTACAAAGATATATATATATATATATATATATATATATATATATATATATATATATATATATATTGAAGAAACCGGGAGCAAAGTTATTTCTTTGGAGTGTGTTTGGAGACTCTGCACCGGCCATTGTTACCTTACAGGGAGTGCTAAGGTTGTGTAAGATATCATACGGTTTGGTCCTTGTGCACCCCTTCACTGATATTCCCTTAGGAATCATACATCAAGTGTTCACTGTGGCATGGAAGATTTCATGGTCAGGGCAGGAGCCACAGCTGACTGTGCAGAAACCCTGACTTTGACCGATGAAGAGGCTAAACAAATCCTTTTTACAGAATCCTTCAGTGAGGCTGTGGGCTCTATAAGGCCGAATAATATCTTTAATGAGCTGGCTGATTTAAAAAAGAAAGAAGTGGAATTGGATCTGCATGGTATCACACTGTTCTGAGTACCATAGAATTAAACGTACCTACCATTGGTAGGAATAACCCTGAATTTTGCAGGAGCTGGTGTGCTATCTTAAATAAGTGTTCAATGGACTTAATTTTGATTGTTGTTAAGGTGGGCAGAGAGCTTGCAGTCATCAGGGAGAGGATTTTGAAATTAAAAGCCTTTAACATCCCCATTCTTGAAGAGGATAAATCTGTTAAGTGGGTTGAGAAACTTAAAGAGAGTAGATATATTAATTTAAGGAGGATTTAAGAGCTTTCAAAAAGAAAAAGTTGGCCAAGGTGAACCAAGATTATACTGAGCACAGAGTATATAATTGGCTGTCAGGACAGTCTGAAGGTGTGCCTAACTGGAGGAGAGGCCGCAGAGGTAGGAGGGAGAATAGAGCTGTGGATAGTAATACCACTAGTAGCAGCAACAGTGAGGAAGTAATTAGAACAGAATCCTCTACCCCAGAAGGAGGTTTTTCAGGAGCGTGGGTCAGACGCAGGAGGTGGGGAGGTTATAGGCACAAGATTAAGAAGGGCCAGACGAGGGGATAAAAAGTAATATATAATTTGAGTAACTATACCCTGTCAGTCATAGGAGTTATTGCTATCAAAAGGTTTAAATTTAATACCATCTTATGTTCCAAATAACCTTGAGGTTGATATTAAATTGTTTAAGATGCAGAGGATTTTGGCAGTTAAGGAGAGGTTCAGTGGATCTACAGGCGATAGATCGGACTTTAGGTTGAAGAGTGTTAGGGACTTCTCTAGTACTGCCAGCATTTCTACATTTGTCATAGGGTTAGACAAGATGTCATGATGCACCCTAGGAAATGTTTTGTTATTTAACTAAACCTGAACTGGACGCACTTGACACTTTAAAGAAAAAACAATAATATTGTGATTAGGGGGCTGATAAGGGTGGGGGCATCGTGGTACAAAACTATAGATCCTATCAAACGGAAGTTCTGAGACAATTGACTGATATTTCAGTGTATGAAAAGCTAGACCGTGACCACACCATTAACATCAAAAGAGAAGCTGATAGATTGATCAGTATGAGTGTTGCAGGGGGGCATATTAATGAGGAAACTGCTTTATTTTCGACTCAGAAATTTCTCATCAGACCTATACTATACTGCAAACCCAAAATCCATAAGGATCCGTTTGCACCACTAGGCCGCCCAATTGGTTCGGCTAGGGGATATGTAATGCAGCCCATTGCACAGTTTATAGATTTTTACCTTCAGCCCTGTGTATGGGAGTTAGTGACTGTGATAAAAGATAAGTCTAATTTTTTTTTGCAAAGGTTTAAAGAGATTGGTGAAATAAGGCCTGATATGAGTTTAGTAACCTTAGATGTTTCTAGTCTTTATACTAACATTGACATACAGGAGGGCATTGGTAGTGTTCTGGAGGTTATCAGAAAAAGTGGTCAGTATAATGGTAATTGTAGAAGTTTTCTATTGGAACTGTTGGATTTTGTTTTGTCTAATAATTATTTTAAATTTGAGTCATACTATAGACAAAGGTTTGGGACAGCAATGGGTTTGAATGTGGACCCATCGCTGGCCAACATATTTATCTTTGAATATGAACAGCGACACATTTTGGAGATTTTCAATTTGGTGATAAGATAAAAGGTTATTGTAGATATATAGACAACCTGTTTTTTGTATGGACTGACAACATGGACAGACTAACTGAGTGTATTAACAAGGTGAATAGGATTCCCTCGAAAATCAGATTTACTATGAATGCGAGCTACACTCATCTCATACTTGGAAGTGATGGTAGTGAAACAGGGAGGGGTGCTGCAGACTAACCTTCATGTGAAGAATACAGATAGAAATTCATTGCTTTTGGCTTCCAGTTTTCACTCCAAATCACTATTGAAAAGTTTATCTATTAGCCAATTTTCAAGGATCAATAGAATTGTCCCTGATGAGGGACAGATAAAGGTTAGGGAGGAGGAAATGACCAACAAATTCCTTGACAGAGGCTTTTCATTAAAAAGTGTTGAGAGTGCCAGAATAAAAAGAGTAAGATGACCAAGAGAACTGCAAGATCTGAACCACCTTCATGTGTCTTTACCCCTAGGTTTAATATGGTCACCCAGCAGATGAAACAGTCAATATACAGGGAGTGCAGAATTATTAGGCAAATTAGTATTTTGACCACATCATCCTCTTTATGCATGTTGTCTTACTCAGGGCTGTATAGGCTCGAAAGCCTACTACCAATTAAGCATATTAGGTGATGTGCATCTCTGTAATGAGAAGGGGTGTGGTCTAATGACATCAACACCCTATATCAGGTGTGCATAATTATTAGGCAACTTCCTTTCCTTTGGCAAAATGGGTCAAAAGAAGGACTTGACAGGCTCAGAAAAGTCAAAAATAGTAAGATATCTTGCAGAGGGATGCAGCACTCTTAAAATTGCAAAGCTTCTGAAGCGTGATCATCGAACAATCAAGGGTTTCATTCAAAATAGTCAACAGTGTCGCAAGAAGCATGTGGAAAAACCAAGGCGCAAAATAACTGCCCATGAAATGAGAAAAGTCAAGCGTGCAGCTGCCAAGATGCCACTTGCCACCAGTTTGGCCATATTTCAGAGCTGCAACATCACTGGAGTGCCCAAAAGCACAAGATGTGCAATACTCAGAGACATGGCCAAGGTAAGAAAGGCTGAAAGACGACCACCACTGAAAAAGACACACAAGCTGAAACGTCAAGACTGGGCCAAGAAATATCTCAAGACTGATTTTTCTAAGGTTTTATGGACTGATGAAATGAGAGTGAGTCTTGATGGGCCAGATGGATGGATTAGTAAAGGGCAGAGAGCTCCAGTCCGACTCAGACGCCAGCAAGGTGGAGGTGGAGTACTGGTTTGGGCTGGTATCATCAAAGATGAGCTTGTGGGGCCTTTTCGGGTTGAGGATGGAGTCAAGCTCAACTCCCAGTCCTACTGCCAGTTTCTGGAAGACACCTTCTTCAAGCAGTGGTACAGGAAGAAGTCTGCATCCTTCAAGAAAAACATGATTTTCATGCAGGACAATGCTCCATCACACGCGTCCAAGTACTCCACAGCGTGGCTGGCAAGACAGGGTATAAAAGAAGAAAATCTAATGACATGGCCTCCTTGTTCACCTGATCTGAACCCCATTGAGAACCTGTGGTCTTATCATCAAATGTGAGATTTACAAGGAGGGAAAACAGTACACCTCTCTGAACAGTGTCTGGGAGGCTGTGGTTGCTGCTGCACGCAATGTTGATGGTGAACAGATCAAAACACTGACAGAATCCATGGATGGCAGGCTTTTGAGTGTCCTTGCAAAGAAAGGTGGCTATATTGGTCACTGATTTGTTTTTGTTTTTGAATGTCAGAAATGTATATTTGTGAATGTTGAGATGTTATATTGGTTTCACTGGTAAAAATAAATAATTGAAATGGGTATATATTTGTTTTTTGTTAAGTTGCCTAATAATTATGCACAGTAATAGTCACCTGCAAACACAGATATCCCCCTAAAAACAGAATTTATGTTTACCTGATAAATTACTTTCTCCAACGGTGTGTCCGGTCCACGGCGTCATCCTTACTTGTGGGATATTCTCTTCCCCAACAGGAAATGGCAAAGAGCCCAGCAAAGCTGGTCACATGATCCCTCCTAGGCTCCGCCTTCCCCAGTCATTCGACCGACGTAAAGGAGGAATATTTGCATAGGAGAAATCATATGATACCGTGGTGACTGTAGTTAAAGAAAATAAATCAACAGACCTGATTAAAAAACCAGGGCGGGCCGTGGACCGGACACACCGTTGGAGAAAGTAATTTATCAGGTAAACATAAATTCTGTTTTCTCCAACATAGGTGTGTCCGGTCCACGGCGTCATCCTTACTTGTGGGAACCAATACCAAAGCTTTAGGACACGGATGATGGGAGGGAGCAAATCAGGTCACCTAGATGGAAGGCACCACGGCTTGCAAAACCTTTCTCCCAAAAATAGCCTCAGAAGAAGCAAAAGTATCAAATTTGTAAAATTTAGTAAAAGTGTGCAGTGAAGACCAAGTCGCTGCCTTACATATCTGATCAACAGAAGCCTCGTTCTTGAAGGCCCATGTGGAAGCCACGGCCCTAGTGGAATGAGCTGTGATTCTTTCAGGAGGCTGCCGTCCGGCAGTCTCATAAGCCAATCTGATGATGCTTTTAAGCCAAAAAGAGAGAGAGGTAGAAGTTGCTTTTTGACCTCTCCTTTTACCAGAATAAACAACAAACAAGGAAGATGTTTGTCTGAAATCCTTTGTAGCATCTAAATAGAATTTTAGAGCACGAACTACATCCAAATTGTGCAACAAACGTTCCTTCTTTGAAACTGGATTCGGACACAAAGAAGGCACAACTATCTCCTGGTTAATGTTTTTGTTAGAAACAACTTTCGGAAGAAAACCAGGTTTAGTACGCAAAACCACCTTATCTGCATGGAACACCAGATAAGGAGGAGAACACTGCAGAGCAGATAACTCTGAAACTCTTCTAGCAGAAGAAATTGCAACCAAAAACAAAACTTTCCAAGATAATAACTTGATATCAACGGAATGTAGGGGTTCAAACGGAACCCCCTGAAGAACTGAAAGAACTAAATTGAGACTCCAAGGAGGAGTCAAAGGTTTGTAAACAGGCTTGATTCTAACCAGAGCCTGAACAAAAGCTTGAACATCTGGCACAGCCGCCAGCTTTTTGTGAAGTAAAACAGATAAGGCAGAA